>NW_027448421.1:45000-220000 GCF_038048845.1 Mixophyes fleayi
AAAGTCAGATGTCTGTCAAGCAAACTGACCAGTGACAGAATTGCTTTGTGAGGTTTACATCTTTATGACATCAAATGCTTCACATGAAAAATGCAGTTCATTGTCAAAAATCAGCTATATTAGGAGAGTGAGAATTGTGTTTTAGCATCAATTACACACTAAATATGCTGTCATTGTGTATGTTTAATGGATGTCTTTCAGTTTTAAAGATAGACAGACGGATAGATAGATAGAAAGATAGAAAGATAGATAGATAGAAAGATAGATAGATAGACAGACAGACAGACAGACAGTCAGACAGACAGACAGACTGATTTCAACTGGAAGCAGTGCTTACATATTGCTTAATTTTTGGTGGTTATTAAATAGTATGGGTAGGCAAGAAAAGTGCATATATCTTTTATTAGCATAAACTTACCCAAATGCGCTCTTGCATATTTAAGGCATTCAAAGTAATAATATTTCACAGCATTAATACAGTTATGTACTAGACTGGACAATGGTAAGCAGAGCCAGTACTTATATCAACAATGGCCTTATCTGTGTGAAGTTTGTATGTTCTCCCTGTGTTTGCGTGGGTTTCCTCCGGGTGCTGTGGTTTCCTCCCACACTCCAAAAAACATACTGTTAGGTTAATTGGCTGCTATCAAAATTGACCCTAGTCTCTCCCTCTCTGTCTGTGTGTGAGTGTGTGTCTATATTAGGGAATTTAGACTGTAAGCTCCAATAGGGTAGGGACTGATGTGAATGGGTTCTCTGTACAGCGCTGCGCTATTAGTGACACTATATAAATAAATGATAATGAGGATGATGATGATATGTGTTTACTATGCCTATACACATAGCCAGCTTTCACACTTGATTGGCAGATTAATGCATCATTATTGCTAAGTTTGATAACAGTTGTCTAATACAGTGACACTGGTAGAGAAAACCACTATAGACATTCACATAAGCAGCTCTCATCATCATCATTTATGGCATAAGACTTCTTTAATTATACTAAGTTTTTGAGCAGGTCTGCATTATACTTAATTATATAAGGGAGATGTACTTTTAGTAAAAAGTAGCTCTCCAATTTCAAAAGTACATCAACGTAGTATTAATACTTAGATTTAAAGATTTTCTGGGATAAATGAAATACATTCCCAGCAGCCATCTCCCTTTGCCTCTATCTTATTGCATATTTTGTCCTAATGTGCTTTCATATTTACATGTCACCATGTTTCCATTGGCTAGTACCTTAAAGTCAGATGTCTGTCAAGCAAACTGACCAGTGACAGAATTGCTTTGTGAGGTTTACATCTTTGACATCAAATGCTTCACATGAAAAATGCAGTTCATTGTCAAAAATCAGCTATATTAGGAGAGTGAGAATTGTGTTTTAGCATCAATTACACACTAAATATGCTGTCATTGTGTATGTTTAATGGATGTCTTTCAGTTTTAAAGATAGACAGACGGATAGATAGATAGAAAGATAGAAAGATAGATAGATAGAAAGATAGATAGATAGACAGACAGACAGACAGACAGACAGACAGACAGACAGACAGACAGACAGACAGACAGACAGACTGATTTCAACTGGAAGCAGTGCTTACATATTGCTTAATTTTTGGTGGTTATTAAATAGTATGGGTAGGCAAGAAAAGTGCATATATCTTTTATTAGCATAAACTTACCCAAATGCGCTCTTGCATATTTAAGGCATTCAAAGTAATAATATTTCACAGCATTAATACAGTTATGTACTAGACTGGACAATGGTAAGCAGAGCCAGTACTTATATCAACAATGGCCTTATCTGTGTGAAGTTTGTATGTTCTCCCTGTGTTTGCGTGGGTTTCCTCCGGGTGCTGTGGTTTCCTCCCACACTCCAAAAAACATACTGTTAGGTTAATTGGCTGCTATCAAAATTGACCCTAGTCTCTCCCTCTCTGTCTGTGTGTGAGTGTGTGTCTATATTAGGGAATTTAGACTGTAAGCTCCAATAGGGTAGGGACTGATGTGAATGGGTTCTCTGTACAGCGCTGCGCTATTAGTGACACTATATAAATAAATGATAATGAGGATGATGATGATATGTGTTTACTATGCCTATACACATAGCCAGCTTTCACACTTGATTGGCAGATTAATGCATCATTATTGCTAAGTTTGATAACAGTTGTCTAATACAGTGACACTGGTAGAGAAAACCACTATAGACATTCACATAAGCAGCTCTCATCATCATCATTTATGGCATAAGACTTCTTTAATTATACTAAGTTTTTGAGCAGGTCTGCATTATACTTAATTATATAAGGGAGATGTACTTTTAGTAAAAAGTAGCTCTCCAATTTCAAAAGTACATCAACGTAGTATTAATACTTAGATTTAAAGATTTTCTGGGATAAATGAAATACATTCCCAGCAGCCATCTCCCTTTGCCTCTATCTTATTGCATATTTTGTCCTAATGTGCTTTCATATTTACATGTCACCATGTTTCCATTGGCTAGTACCTTAAAGTCAGATGTCTGTCAAGCAAACTGACCAGTGACAGAATTGCTTTGTGAGGTTTACATCTTTGACATCAAATGCTTCACATGAAAAATGCAGTTCATTGTCAAAAATCAGCTATATTAGGAGAGTGAGAATTGTGTTTTAGCATCAATTACACACTAAATATGCTGTCATTGTGTATGTTTAATGGATGTCTTTCAGTTTTAAAGATAGACAGACGGATAGATAGATAGAAAGATAGAAAGATAGATAGATAGAAAGATAGATAGATAGACAGACAGACAGACAGACAGACAGACAGACAGACAGACAGACAGACAGACAGACTGATTTCAACTGGAAGCAGTGCTTACATATTGCTTAATTTTTGGTGGTTATTAAATAGTATGGGTAGGCAAGAAAAGTGCATATATCTTTTATTAGCATAAACTTACCCAAATGCGCTCTTGCATATTTAAGGCATTCAAAGTAATAATATTTCACAGCATTAATACAGTTATGTACTAGACTGGACAATGGTAAGCAGAGCCAGTACTTATATCAACAATGGCCTTATCTGTGTGAAGTTTGTATGTTCTCCCTGTGTTTGCGTGGGTTTCCTCCGGGTGCTGTGGTTTCCTCCCACACTCCAAAAAACATACTGTTAGGTTAATTGGCTGCTATCAAAATTGACCCTAGTCTCTCCCTCTCTGTCTGTGTGTGAGTGTGTGTCTATATTAGGGAATTTAGACTGTAAGCTCCAATAGGGTAGGGACTGATGTGAATGGGTTCTCTGTACAGCGCTGCGCTATTAGTGACACTATATAAATAAATGATAATGAGGATGATGATGATATGTGTTTACTATGCCTATACACATAGCCAGCTTTCACACTTGATTGGCAGATTAATGCATCATTATTGCTAAGTTTGATAACAGTTGTCTAATACAGTGACACTGGTAGAGAAAACCACTATAGACATTCACATAAGCAGCTCTCATCATCATCATTTATGGCATAAGACTTCTTTAATTATACTAAGTTTTTGAGCAGGTCTGCATTATACTTAATTATATAAGGGAGATGTACTTTTAGTAAAAAGTAGCTCTCCAATTTCAAAAGTACATCAACGTAGTATTAATACTTAGATTTAAAGATTTTCTGGGATAAATGAAATACATTCCCAGCAGCCATCTCCCTTTGCCTCTATCTTATTGCATATTTTGTCCTAATGTGCTTTCATATTTACATGTCACCATGTTTCCATTGGCTAGTACCTTAAAGTCAGATGTCTGTCAAGCAAACTGACCAGTGACAGAATTGCTTTGTGAGGTTTACATCTTTATGACATCAAATGCTTCACATGAAAAATGCAGTTCATTGTCAAAAATCAGCTATATTAGGAGAGTGAGAATTGTGTTTTAGCATCAATTACACACTAAATATGCTGTCATTGTGTATGTTTAATGGATGTCTTTCAGTTTTAAAGATAGACAGACGGATAGATAGATAGAAAGATAGAAAGATAGATAGATAGATAGAAAGATAGATAGATAGATAGACAGACAGACAGACTGATTTCAACTGGAAGCAGTGCTTACATATTGCTTAATTTTTGGTGGTTATTAAATAGTATGGGTAGGCAAGAAAAGTGCATATATCTTTTATTAGCATAAACTTACCCAAATGCGCTCTTGCATATTTAAGGCATTCAAAGTAATAATATTTCACAGCATTAATACAGTTATGTACTAGACTGGACAATGGTAAGCAGAGCCAGTACTTATATTAACAATGGCCTTATCTGTGTGAAGTTTGTATGTTCTCCCTGTGTTTGCGTGGGTTTCCTCCGGGTGCTGTGGTTTCCTCCCACACTCCAAAAAACATACTGTTAGGTTAATTGGCTGCTATCAAAATTGACCCTAGTCTCTCCCTCTCTGTCTGTGTGTGAGTGTGTGTCTATATTAGGGAATTTAGACTGTAAGCTCCAATAGGGTAGGGACTGATGTGAATGGGTTCTCTGTACAGCGCTGCGCTATTAGTGACACTATATAAATAAATGATAATGAGGATGATGATGATATGTGTTTACTATGCCTATACACATAGCCAGCTTTCACACTTGATTGGCAGATTAATGCATCATTATTGCTAAGTTTGATAACAGTTGTCTAATACAGTGACACTGGTAGAGAAAACCACTATAGACATTCACATAAGCAGCTCTCATCATCATCATTTATGGCATAAGACTTCTTTAATTATACTAAGTTTTTGAGCAGGTCTGCATTATACTTAATTATATAAGGGAGATGTACTTTTAGTAAAAAGTAGCTCTCCAATTTCAAAAGTACATCAACGTAGTATTAATACTTAGATTTAAAGATTTTCTGGGATAAATGAAATACATTCCCAGCAGCCATCTCCCTTTGCCTCTATCTTATTGCATATTTTGTCCTAATGTGCTTTCATATTTACATGTCACCATGTTTCCATTGGCTAGTACCTTAAAGTCAGATGTCTGTCAAGCAAACTGACCAGTGACAGAATTGCTTTGTGAGGTTTACATCTTTATGACATCAAATGCTTCACATGAAAAATGCAGTTCATTGTCAAAAATCAGCTATATTAGGAGAGTGAGAATTGTGTTTTAGCATCAATTACACACTAAATATGCT
Source organism: Mixophyes fleayi (assembly GCF_038048845.1). Lineage (NCBI taxonomy): Eukaryota > Metazoa > Chordata > Amphibia > Anura > Limnodynastidae > Mixophyes > Mixophyes fleayi. The sequence continues at coordinate 50,170 of NW_027448421.1, forward strand.
GTCATTGTGTATGTTTAATGGATGTCTTTCAGTTTTAAAGATAGACAGACGGATAGATAGATAGAAAGATAGAAAGATAGATAGATAGATAGATAGATAGACAGACAGACAGACTGATTTCAACTGGAAGCAGTGCTTACATATTGCTTAATTTTTGGTGGTTATTAAATAGTATGGGTAGGCAAGAAAAGTGCATATATCTTTTATTAGCATAAACTTACCCAAATGCGCTCTTGCATATTTAAGGCATTCAAAGTAATAATATTTCACAGCATTAATACAGTTATGTACTAGACTGGACAATGGTAAGCAGAGCCAGTACTTATATCAACAATGGCCTTATCTGTGTGAAGTTTGTATGTTCTCCCTGTGTTTGCGTGGGTTTCCTCCGGGTGCTGTGGTTTCCTCCCACACTCCAAAAAACATACTGTTAGGTTAATTGGCTGCTATCAAAATTGACCCTAGTCTCTCCCTCTCTGTCTATGTGTGAGTGTGTGTCTATATTAGGGAATTTAGACTGTAAGCTCCAATAGGGTAGGGACTGATGTGAATGGGTTCTCTGTACAGCGCTGCGCTATTAGTGACACTATATAAATAAATGATAATGAGGATGATGATGATATGTGTTTACTATGCCTATACACATAGCCAGCTTTCACACTTGATTGGCAGATTAATGCATCATTATTGCTAAGTTTGATAACAGTTGTCTAATACAGTGACACTGGTAGAGAAAACCACTATAGACATTCACATAAGCAGCTCTCATCATCATCATTTATTGCATAAGACTTCTTTAATTATACTAAGTTTTTGAGCAGGTCTGCATTATACTTAATTATATAAGGGAGATGTACTTTTAGTAAAAAGTAGCTCTCCAATTTCAAAAGTACATCAACGTAGTATTAATACTTAGATTTAAAGATTTTCTGGGATAAATGAAATACATTCCCAGCAGCCATCTCCCTTTGCCTCTATCTTATTGCATATTTTGTCCTAATGTGCTTTCATATTTACATGTCACCATGTTTCCATTGGCTAGTACCTTAAAGTCAGATGTCTGTCAAGCAAACTGACCAGTGACAGAATTGCTTTGTGAGGTTTACATCTTTATGACATCAAATGCTTCACATGAAAAATGCAGTTCATTGTCAAAAATCAGCTATATTAGGAGAGTGAGAATTGTGTTTTAGCATCAATTACACACTAAATATGCTGTCATTGTGTATGTTTAATGGATGTCTTTCAGTTTTAAAGATAGACAGACCGATAGAAAGATAGAAAGATAGATAGATAGAAAGATAGATAGATAGATAGATAGACAGACAGACAGACTGATTTCAACTGGAAGCAGTGCTTACATATTGCTTATATTTTGGTGGTTATTAAATAGTATGGGTAGGCAAGAAAAGTGCATATATCTTTTATTAGCATAAACTTACCCAAATGCGCTCTTGCATATTTAAGGCATTCAAAGTAATAATATTTCACAGCATTAATACAGTTATGTACTAGACTGGACAATGGTAAGCAGAGCCAGTACTTATATCAACAATGGCCTTATCTGTGTGAAGTTTGTATGTTCTCCCTGTGTTTGCGTGGGTTTCCTCCCACACTCCAAAAAACATACTGTTAGGTTAATTGGCTGCTATCAAAATTGACCCTAGTCTCTCCCTCTCTGTCTGTGTGTGAGTGTGTGTCTATATTAGGGAATTTAGACTGTAAGCTCCAATAGGGTAGGGACTGATGTGAATGGGTTCTCTGTACAGCGCTGCGCTATTAGTGACACTATATAAATAAATGATAATGAGGATGATGATGATATGTGTTTACTATGCCTATACACATAGCCAGCTTTCACACTTGATTGGCAGATTAATGCATCATTATTGCTAAGTTTGATAACAGTTGTCTAATACAATGACACTGGTAGAGAAAACCACTATAGACATTCACATAAGCAGCTCTCATCATCATCATTTATTGCATAAGACTTCTTTAATTATACTAAGTTTTTGAGCAGGTCTGCATTATACTTAATTATATAAGGGAGATGTACTTTTAGTAAAAAGTAGCTCTCCAATTTCAAAAGTACATCAACGTAGTATTAATACTTAGATTTAAAGATTTTCTGGGATAAATGAAATACATTCCCAGCAGCCATCTCCCTTTGCCTCTATCTTATTGCATATTTTGTCCTAATGTGCTTTCATATTTACATGTCACCATGTTTCCATTGGCTAGTACCTTAAAGTCAGATGTCTGTCAAGCAAACTGACCAGTGACAGAATTGCTTTGTGAGGTTTACATCTTTATGACATCAAATGCTTCACATGAAAAATGCAGTTCATTGTCAAAAATCAGCTATATTAGGAGAGTGAGAATTGTGCTTTAGCATCAATTACACACTAAATATGCTGTCATTGTGTATGTTTAATGGATGTCTTTCAGTTTTAAAGATAGACAGACGGATAGATAGATAGAAAGATAGAAAGATAGATAGATAGAAAGATAGATAGATAGACAGACAGACAGACTGATTTCAACTGGAAGCAGTGCTTACATATTGCTTAATTTTTGGTGGTTATTAAATAGTATGGGTAGGCAAGAAAAGTGCATATATCTTTTATTAGCATAAACTTACCCAAATGCGCTCTTGCATATTTAAGGCATTCAAAGTAATAATATTTCACAGCATTAATACAGTTATGTACTAGACTGGACAATGGTAAGCAGAGCCAGTACTTATATCAACAATGGCCTTATCTGTGTGAAGTTTGTATGTTCTCCCTGTGTTTGCGTGGGTTTCCTCCGGGTGCTGTGGTTTCCTCCCACACTCCAAAAAACATACTGTTAGGTTAATTGGCTGCTATCAAAATTGACCCTAGTCTCTCCCTCTCTGTCTGTGTGTGAGTGTGTGTCTATATTATGGAATTTAGACTGTAAGCTCCAATAGGGTAGGGACTGATGTGAATGGGTTCTCTGTACAGCGCTGCGCTATTAGTGACACTATATAAATAAATGATAATGAGGATGATGATGATATGTGTTTACTATGCCTATACACATAGCCAGCTTTCACACTTGATTGGCAGATTAATGCATCATTATTGCTAAGTTTGATAACAGTTGTCTAATACAGTGACACTGGTAGAGAAAACCACTATAGACATTCACATAAGCAGCTCTCATCATCATCATTTATGGCATAAGACTTCTTTAATTATACTAAGTTTTTGAGCAGGTCTGCATTATACTTAATTATATAAGGGAGATGTACTTTTAGTAAAAAGTAGCTCTCCAATTTCAAAAGTACATCAACGTAGTATTAATACTTAGATTTAAAGATTTTCTGGGATAAATGAAATACATTCCCAGCAGCCATCTCCCTTTGCCTCTATCTTATTGCATATTTTGTCCTAATGTGCTTTCATATTTACATGTCACCATGTTTCCATTGGCTAGTACCTTAAAGTCAGATGTCTGTCAAGCAAACTGACCAGTGACAGAATTGCTTTGTGAGGTTTACATCTTTATGACATCAAATGCTTCACATGAAAAATGCAGTTCATTGTCAAAAATCAGCTATATTAGGAGAGTGAGAATTGTGTTTTAGCATCAATTACACACTAAATATGCTGTCATTGTGTATGTTTAATGGATGTCTTTCAGTTTTAAAGATAGACAGACGGATAGATAGATAGAAAGATAGAAAGATAGATAGATAGATAGAAAGATAGATAGATAGATAGACAGACAGACAGACAGACTGATTTCAACTGGAAGCAGTGCTTACATATTGCTTAATTTTTGGTGGTTATTAAATAGTATGGGTAGGCAAGAAAAGTGCATATATCTTTTATTAGCATAAACTTACCCAAATGCGCTCTTGCATATTTAAGGCATTCAAAGTAATAATATTTCACAGCATTAATACAGTTATGTACTAGACTGGACAATGGTAAGCAGAGCCAGTACTTATATTAACAATGGCCTTATCTGTGTGAAGTTTGTATGTTCTCCCTGTGTTTGCGTGGGTTTCCTCCGGGTGCTGTGGTTTCCTCCCACACTCCAAAAAACATACTGTTAGGTTAATTGGCTGCTATCAAAATTGACCCTAGTCTCTCCCTCTCTGTCTGTGTGTGAGTGTGTGTCTATATTAGGGAATTTAGACTGTAAGCTCCAATAGGGTAGGGACTGATGTGAATGGGTTCTCTGTACAGCGCTGCGCTATTAGTGACACTATATAAATAAATGATAATGAGGATGATGATGATATGTGTTTACTATGCCTATACACATAGCCAGCTTTCACACTTGATTGGCAGATTAATGCATCATTATTGCTAAGTTTGATAACAGTTGTCTAATACAGTGACACTGGTAGAGAAAACCACTATAGACATTCACATAAGCAGCTCTCATCATCATCATTTATGGCATAAGACTTCTTTAATTATACTAAGTTTTTGAGCAGGTCTGCATTATACTTAATTATATAAGGGAGATGTACTTTTAGTAAAAAGTAGCTCTCCAATTTCAAAAGTACATCAACGTAGTATTAATACTTAGATTTAAAGATTTTCTGGGATAAATGAAATACATTCCCAGCAGCCATCTCCCTTTGCCTCTATCTTATTGCATATTTTGTCCTAATGTGCTTTCATATTTACATGTCACCATGTTTCCATTGGCTAGTACCTTAAAGTCAGATGTCTGTCAAGCAAACTGACCAGTGACAGAATTGCTTTGTGAGGTTTACATCTTTATGACATCAAATGCTTCACATGAAAAATGCAGTTCATTGTCAAAAATCAGCTATATTAGGAGAGTGAGAATTGTGTTTTAGCATCAATTACACACTAAATATGCTGTCATTGTGTATGTTTAATGGATGTCTTTCAGTTTTAAAGATAGACAGACGGATAGATAGATAGAAAGATAGAGATAGATAGATAGATAGATAGATAGATAGATAGATAGATAGACAGACAGACAGACTGATTTCAACTGGAAGCAGTGCTTACATATTGCTTAATTTTTGGTGGTTATTAAATAGTATGGGTAGGCAAGAAAAGTGCATATATCTTTTATTAGCATAAACTTACCCAAATGCGCTCTTGCATATTTAAGGCATTCAAAGTAATAATATTTCACAGCATTAATACAGTTATGTACTAGACTGGACAATGGTAAGCAGAGCCAGTACTTATATCAACAATGGCCTTATCTGTGTGAAGTTTGTATGTTCTCCCTGTGTTTGCGTGGGTTTCCTCCGGGTGCTGTGGTTTCCTCCCACACTCCAAAAAACATACTGTTAGGTTAATTGGCTGCTATCAAAATTGACCCTAGTCTCTCCCTCTCTGTCTATGTGTGAGTGTGTGTCTATATTAGGGAATTTAGACTGTAAGCTCCAATAGGGTAGGGACTGATGTGAATGGGTTCTCTGTACAGCGCTGCGCTATTAGTGACACTATATAAATAAATGATAATGAGGATGATGATGATATGTGTTTACTATGCCTATACACATAGCCAGCTTTCACACTTGATTGGCAGATTAATGCATCATTATTGCTAAGTTTGATAACAGTTGTCTAATACAGTGACACTGGTAGAGAAAACCACTATAGACATTCACATAAGCAGCTCTCATCATCATCATTTATTGCATAAGACTTCTTTAATTATACTAAGTTTTTGAGCAGGTCTGCATTATACTTAATTATATAAGGGAGATGTACTTTTAGTAAAAAGTAGCTCTCCAATTTCAAAAGTACATCAACGTAGTATTAATACTTAGATTTAAAGATTTTCTGGGATAAATGAAATACATTCCCAGCAGCCATCTCCCTTTGCCTCTATCTTATTGCATATTTTGTCCTAATGTGCTTTCATATTTACATGTCACCATGTTTCCATTGGCTAGTACCTTAAAGTCAGATGTCTGTCAAGCAAACTGACCAGTGACAGAATTGCTTTGTGAGGTTTACATCTTTATGACATCAAATGCTTCACATGAAAAATGCAGTTCATTGTCAAAAATCAGCTATATTAGGAGAGTGAGAATTGTGTTTTAGCATCAATTACACACTAAATATGCTGTCATTGTGTATGTTTAATGGATGTCTTTCAGTTTTAAAGATAGACAGACCGATAGAAAGATAGAAAGATAGATAGATAGAAAGATAGATAGATAGATAGATAGACAGACAGACAGACTGATTTCAACTGGAAGCAGTGCTTACATATTGCTTATATTTTGGTGGTTATTAAATAGTATGGGTAGGCAAGAAAAGTGCATATATCTTTTATTAGCATAAACTTACCCAAATGCGCTCTTGCATATTTAAGGCATTCAAAGTAATAATATTTCACAGCATTAATACAGTTATGTACTAGACTGGACAATGGTAAGCAGAGCCAGTACTTATATCAACAATGGCCTTATCTGTGTGAAGTTTGTATGTTCTCCCTGTGTTTGCGTGGGTTTCCTCCCACACTCCAAAAAACATACTGTTAGGTTAATTGGCTGCTATCAAAATTGACCCTAGTCTCTCCCTCTCTGTCTGTGTGTGAGTGTGTGTCTATATTAGGGAATTTAGACTGTAAGCTCCAATAGGGTAGGGACTGATGTGAATGGGTTCTCTGTACAGCGCTGCGCTATTAGTGACACTATATAAATAAATGATAATGAGGATGATGATGATATGTGTTTACTATGCCTATACACATAGCCAGCTTTCACACTTGATTGGCAGATTAATGCATCATTATTGCTAAGTTTGATAACAGTTGTCTAATACAATGACACTGGTAGAGAAAACCACTATAGACATTCACATAAGCAGCTCTCATCATCATCATTTATTGCATAAGACTTCTTTAATTATACTAAGTTTTTGAGCAGGTCTGCATTATACTTAATTATATAAGGGAGATGTACTTTTAGTAAAAAGTAGCTCTCCAATTTCAAAAGTACATCAACGTAGTATTAATACTTAGATTTAAAGATTTTCTGGGATAAATGAAATACATTCCCAGCAGCCATCTCCCTTTGCCTCTATCTTATTGCATATTTTGTCCTAATGTGCTTTCATATTTACATGTCACCATGTTTCCATTGGCTAGTACCTTAAAGTCAGATGTCTGTCAAGCAAACTGACCAGTGACAGAATTGCTTTGTGAGGTTTACATCTTTATGACATCAAATGCTTCACATGAAAAATGCAGTTCATTGTCAAAAATCAGCTATATTAGGAGAGTGAGAATTGTGCTTTAGCATCAATTACACACTAAATATGCTGTCATTGTGTATGTTTAATGGATGTCTTTCAGTTTTAAAGATAGACAGACGGATAGATAGATAGAAAGATAGAAAGATAGATAGATAGAAAGATAGATAGATAGACAGACAGACAGACTGATTTCAACTGGAAGCAGTGCTTACATATTGCTTAATTTTTGGTGGTTATTAAATAGTATGGGTAGGCAAGAAAAGTGCATATATCTTTTATTAGCATAAACTTACCCAAATGCGCTCTTGCATATTTAAGGCATTCAAAGTAATAATATTTCACAGCATTAATACAGTTATGTACTAGACTGGACAATGGTAAGCAGAGCCAGTACTTATATCAACAATGGCCTTATCTGTGTGAAGTTTGTATGTTCTCCCTGTGTTTGCGTGGGTTTCCTCCGGGTGCTGTGGTTTCCTCCCACACTCCAAAAAACATACTGTTAGGTTAATTGGCTGCTATCAAAATTGACCCTAGTCTCTCCCTCTCTGTCTGTGTGTGAGTGTGTGTCTATATTAGGGAATTTAGACTGTAAGCTCCAATAGGGTAGGGACTGATGTGAATGGGTTCTCTGTACAGCGCTGCGCTATTAGTGACACTATATAAATAAATGATAATGAGGATGATGATGATATGTGTTTACTATGCCTATACACATAGCCAGCTTTCACACTTGATTGGCAGATTAATGCATCATTATTGCTAAGTTTGATAACAGTTGTCTAATACAGTGACACTGGTAGAGAAAACCACTATAGACATTCACATAAGCAGCTCTCATCATCATCATTTATGGCATAAGACTTCTTTAATTATACTAAGTTTTTGAGCAGGTCTGCATTATACTTAATTATATAAGGGAGATGTACTTTTAGTAAAAAGTAGCTCTCCAATTTCAAAAGTACACCAACGTAGTATTAATACTTAGATTTAAAGATTTTCTGGGATAAATGAAATACATTCCCAGCAGCCATCTCCCTTTGCCTCTATCTTATTGCATATTTTGTCCTAATGTGCTTTCATATTTACATGTCACCATGTTTCCATTGGCTAGTACCTTAAAGTCAGATGTCTGTCAAGCAAACTGACCAGTGACAGAATTGCTTTGTGAGGTTTACATCTTTATGACATCAAATGCTTCACATGAAAAATGCAGTTCATTGTCAAAAATCAGCTATATTAGGAGAGTGAGAATTGTGTTTTAGCATCAATTACACACTAAATATGCTGTCATTGTGTATGTTTAATGGATGTCTTTCAGTTTTAAAGATAGACAGACGGATAGATAGATAGAAAGATAGAAAGATAGATAGATAGAAAGATAGATAGATAGATAGACAGACAGACAGACAGACTGATTTCAACTGGAAGCAGTGCTTACATATTGCTTAATTTTTGGTGGTTATTAAATAGTATGGGTAGGCAAGAAAAGTGCATATATCTTTTATTAGCATAAACTTACCCAAATGCGCTCTTGCATATTTAAGGCATTCAAAGTAATAATATTTCACAGCATTAATACAGTTATGTACTAGACTGGACAATGGTAAGCAGAGCCAGTACTTATATCAACAATGGCCTTATCTGTGTGAAGTTTGTATGTTCTCCCTGTGTTTGCGTGGGTTTCCTCCGGGTGCTGTGGTTTCCTCCCACACTCCAAAAAACATACTGTTAGGTTAATTGGCTGCTATCAAAATTGACCCTAGTCTCTCCCTCTCTGTCTGTGTGTGAGTGTGTGTCTATATTAGGGAATTTAGACTGTAAGCTCCAATAGGGTAGGGACTGATGTGAATGGGTTCTCTGTACAGCGCTGCGCTATTAGTGACACTATATAAATAAATGATAATGAGGATGATGATGATATGTGTTTACTATGCCTATACACATAGCCAGCTTTCCCACTTGATTGGCAGATTAATGCATCATTATTGCTAAGTTTGATAACAGTTGTCTAATACAATGACACTGGTAGAGAAAACCACTATAGACATTCACATAAGCAGCTCTCATCATCATCATTTATTGCATAAGCCTTCTTTAATTATACTAAGTTTTTGAGCAGGTCTGCATTATACTTAATTATATAAGGGAGATGTACTTTTAGTAAAAAGTAGCTCTCCAATTTCAAAAGTACATCAACGTAGTATTAATACTTAGATTTAAAGATTTTCTGGGATAAATGAAATACATTCCCAGCAGCCATCTCCCTTTGCCTCTATCTTATTGCATATTTTGTCCTAATGTGCTTTCATATTTACATGTCACCATGTTTCCATTGGCTAGTACCTTAAAGTCAGATGTCTGTCAAGCAAACTGACCAGTGACAGAATTGCTTTGTGAGGTTTACATCTTTATGACATCAAATGCTTCACATGAAAAATGCAGTTCATTGTCAAAAATCAGCTATATTAGGAGAGTGAGAATTGTGTTTTAGCATCAATTACACACTAAATATGCTGTCATTGTGTATGTTTAATGGATGTCTTTCAGTTTTAAAGATAGACAGACGGATAGATAGAAAGATAGATAGATAGAAAGATAGATAGATAGACAGACAGACAGACTGATTTCAACTGGAAGCAGTGCTTACATATTGCTTAATTTTTGGTGGTTATTAAATAGTATGGGTAGGCAAGAAAAGTGCATATATCTTTTATTAGCATAAACTTACCCAAATGCGCTCTTGCATATTTAAGGCATTCAAAGTAATAATATTTCACAGCATTAATACAGTTATGTACTAGACTGGACAATGGTAAGCAGAGCCAGTACTTATATCAACAATGGCCTTATCTGTGTGAAGTTTGTATGTTCTCCCTGTGTTTGCGTGGGTTTCCTCCGGGTGCTGTGGTTTCCTCCCACACTCCAAAAAACATACTGTTAGGTTAATTGGCTGCTATCAAAATTGACCCTAGTCTCTCCCTCTCTGTCTGTGTGTGAGTGTGTGTCTATATTAGGGAATTTAGACTGTAAGCTCCAATAGGGTAGGGACTGATGTGAATGGGTTCTCTGTACAGCGCTGCGCTATTAGTGACACTATATAAATAAATGATAATGAGGATGATGATGATATGTGTTTACTATGCCTATACACATAGCCAGCTTTCACACTTGATTGGCAGATTAATGCATCATTATTGCTAAGTTTGATAACAGTTGTCTAATACAATGACACTGGTAGAGAAAACCACTATAGACATTCACATAAGCAGCTCTCATCATCATCATTTATTGCATAAGACTTCTTTAATTATACTAAGTTTTTGAGCAGGTCTGCATTATACTTAATTATATAAGGGAGATGTACTTTTAGTAAAAAGTAGCTCTCCAATTTCAAAAGTACATCAACGTAGTATTAATACTTAGATTTAAAGATTTTCTGGGATAAATGAAATACATTCCCAGCAGCCATCTCCCTTTGCCTCTATCTTATTGCATATTTTGTCCTAATGTGCTTTCATATTTACATGTCACCATGTTTCCATTGGCTAGTACCTTAAAGTCAGATGTCTGTCAAGCAAACTGACCAGTGACAGAATTGCTTTGTGAGGTTTACATCTTTATGACATCAAATGCTTCACATGAAAAATGCAGTTCATTGTCAAAAATCAGCTATATTAGGAGAGTGAGAATTGTGTTTTAGCATCAATTACACACTAAATATGCTGTCATTGTGTATGTTTAATGGATGTCTTTCAGTTTTAAAGATAGACAGACCGATAGAAAGATAGAAAGATAGATAGATAGAAAGATAGATAGATAGATAGATAGACAGACAGACAGACTGATTTCAACTGGAAGCAGTGCTTACATATTGCTTATATTTTGGTGGTTATTAAATAGTATGGGTAGGCAAGAAAAGTGCATATATCTTTTATTAGCATAAACTTACCCAAATGCGCTCTTGCATATTTAAGGCATTCAAAGTAATAATATTTCACAGCATTAATACAGTTATGTACTAGACTGGACAATGGTAAGCAGAGCCAGTACTTATATCAACAATGGCCTTATCTGTGTGAAGTTTGTATGTTCTCCCTGTGTTTGCGTGGGTTTCCTCCCACACTCCAAAAAACATACTGTTAGGTTAATTGGCTGCTATCAAAATTGACCCTAGTCTCTCCCTCTCTGTCTGTGTGTGAGTGTGTGTCTATATTAGGGAATTTAGACTGTAAGCTCCAATAGGGTAGGGACTGATGTGAATGGGTTCTCTGTACAGCGCTGCGCTATTAGTGACACTATATAAATAAATGATAATGAGGATGATGATGATATGTGTTTACTATGCCTATACACATAGCCAGCTTTCACACTTGATTGGCAGATTAATGCATCATTATTGCTAAGTTTGATAACAGTTGTCTAATACAATGACACTGGTAGAGAAAACCACTATAGACATTCACATAAGCAGCTCTCATCATCATCATTTATTGCATAAGACTTCTTTAATTATACTAAGTTTTTGAGCAGGTCTGCATTATACTTAATTATATAAGGGAGATGTACTTTTAGTAAAAAGTAGCTCTCCAATTTCAAAAGTACATCAACGTAGTATTAATACTTAGATTTAAAGATTTTCTGGGATAAATGAAATACATTCCCAGCAGCCATCTCCCTTTGCCTCTATCTTATTGCATATTTTGTCCTAATGTGCTTTCATATTTACATGTCACCATGTTTCCATTGGCTAGTACCTTAAAGTCAGATGTCTGTCAAGCAAACTGACCAGTGACAGAATTGCTTTGTGAGGTTTACATCTTTATGACATCAAATGCTTCACATGAAAAATGCAGTTCATTGTCAAAAATCAGCTATATTAGGAGAGTGAGAATTGTGCTTTAGCATCAATTACACACTAAATATGCTGTCATTGTGTATGTTTAATGGATGTCTTTCAGTTTTAAAGATAGACAGACGGATAGATAGATAGAAAGATAGAAAGATAGATAGATAGAAAGATAGATAGATAGACAGACAGACAGACTGATTTCAACTGGAAGCAGTGCTTACATATTGCTTAATTTTTGGTGGTTATTAAATAGTATGGGTAGGCAAGAAAAGTGCATATATCTTTTATTAGCATAAACTTACCCAAATGCGCTCTTGCATATTTAAGGCATTCAAAGTAATAATATTTCACAGCATTAATACAGTTATGTACTAGACTGGACAATGGTAAGCAGAGCCAGTACTTATATCAACAATGGCCTTATCTGTGTGAAGTTTGTATGTTCTCCCTGTGTTTGCGTGGGTTTCCTCCGGGTGCTGTGGTTTCCTCCCACACTCCAAAAAACATACTGTTAGGTTAATTGGCTGCTATCAAAATTGACCCTAGTCTCTCCCTCTCTGTCTGTGTGTGAGTGTGTGTCTATATTAGGGAATTTAGACTGTAAGCTCCAATAGGGTAGGGACTGATGTGAATGGGTTCTCTGTACAGCGCTGCGCTATTAGTGACACTATATAAATAAATGATAATGAGGATGATGATGATATGTGTTTACTATGCCTATACACATAGCCAGCTTTCACACTTGATTGGCAGATTAATGCATCATTATTGCTAAGTTTGATAACAGTTGTCTAATACAGTGACACTGGTAGAGAAAACCACTATAGACATTCACATAAGCAGCTCTCATCATCATCATTTATGGCATAAGACTTCTTTAATTATACTAAGTTTTTGAGCAGGTCTGCATTATACTTAATTATATAAGGGAGATGTACTTTTAGTAAAAAGTAGCTCTCCAATTTCAAAAGTACACCAACGTAGTATTAATACTTAGATTTAAAGATTTTCTGGGATAAATGAAATACATTCCCAGCAGCCATCTCCCTTTGCCTCTATCTTATTGCATATTTTGTCCTAATGTGCTTTCATATTTACATGTCACCATGTTTCCATTGGCTAGTACCTTAAAGTCAGATGTCTGTCAAGCAAACTGACCAGTGACAGAATTGCTTTGTGAGGTTTACATCTTTATGACATCAAATGCTTCACATGAAAAATGCAGTTCATTGTCAAAAATCAGCTATATTAGGAGAGTGAGAATTGTGTTTTAGCATCAATTACACACTAAATATGCTGTCATTGTGTATGTTTAATGGATGTCTTTCAGTTTTAAAGATAGACAGACGGATAGATAGATAGAAAGATAGAAAGATAGATAGATAGAAAGATAGATAGATAGATAGACAGACAGACAGACTGATTTCAACTGGAAGCAGTGCTTACATATTGCTTAATTTTTGGTGGTTATTAAATAGTATGGGTAGGCAAGAAAAGTGCATATATCTTTTATTAGCATAAACTTACCCAAATGCGCTCTTGCATATTTAAGGCATTCAAAGTAATAATATTTCACAGCATTAATACAGTTATGTACTAGACTGGACAATGGTAAGCAGAGCCAGTACTTATATCAACAATGGCCTTATCTGTGTGAAGTTTGTATGTTCTCCCTGTGTTTGCGTGGGTTTCCTCCGGGTGCTGTGGTTTCCTCCCACACTCCAAAAAACATACTGTTAGGTTAATTGGCTGCTATCAAAATTGACCCTAGTCTCTCCCTCTCTGTCTGTGTGTGAGTGTGTGTCTATATTAGGGAATTTAGACTGTAAGCTCCAATAGGGTAGGGACTGATGTGAATGGGTTCTCTGTACAGCGCTGCGCTATTAGTGACACTATATAAATAAATGATAATGAGGATGATGATGATATGTGTTTACTATGCCTATACACATAGCCAGCTTTCACACTTGATTGGCAGATTAATGCATCATTATTGCTAAGTTTGATAACAGTTGTCTAATACAATGACACTGGTAGAGAAAACCACTATAGACATTCACATAAGCAGCTCTCATCATCATCATTTATTGCATAAGACTTCTTTAATTATACTAAGTTTTTGAGCAGGTCTGCATTATACTTAATTATATAAGGGAGATGTACTTTTAGTAAAAAGTAGCTCTCCAATTTCAAAAGTACATCAACGTAGTATTAATACTTAGATTTAAAGATTTTCTGGGATAAATGAAATACATTCCCAGCAGCCATCTCCCTTTGCCTCTATCTTATTGCATATTTTGTCCTAATGTGCTTTCATATTTACATGTCACCATGTTTCCATTGGCTAGTACCTTAAAGTCAGATGTCTGTCAAGCAAACTGACCAGTGACAGAATTGCTTTGTGAGGTTTACATCTTTATGACATCAAATGCTTCACATGAAAAATGCAGTTCATTGTCAAAAATCAGCTATATTAGGAGAGTGAGAATTGTGCTTTAGCATCAATTACACACTAAATATGCTGTCATTGTGTATGTTTAATGGATGTCTTTCAGTTTTAAAGATAGACAGACGGATAGATAGATAGAAAGATAGAAAGATAGAAAGATAGATAGATAGATAGACAGACAGACAGACTGATTTCAACTGGAAGCAGTGCTTACATATTGCTTAATTTTTGGTGGTTATTAAATAGTATGGGTAGGCAAGAAAAGTGCATATATCTTTTATTAGCATAAACTTACCCAAATGCGCTCTTGCATATTTAAGGCATTCAAAGTAATAATATTTCACAGCATTAATACAGTTATGTACTAGACTGGACAATGGTAAGCAGAGCCAGTACTTATATCAACAATGGCCTTATCTGTGTGAAGTTTGTATGTTCTCCCTGTGTTTGCGTGGGTTTCCTCCGGGTGCTGTGGTTTCCTCCCACACTCCAAAAAACATACTGTTAGGTTAATTGGCTGCTATCAAAATTGACCCTAGTCTCTCCCTCTCTGTCTGTGTGTGAGTGTGTGTCTATATTAGGGAATTTAGACTGTAAGCTCCAATAGGGTAGGGACTGATGTGAATGGGTTCTCTGTACAGCGCTGCGCTATTAGTGACACTATATAAATAAATGATAATGAGGATGATGATGATATGTGTTTACTATGCCTATACACATAGCCAGCTTTCACACTTGATTGGCAGATTAATGCATCATTATTGCTAAGTTTGATAACAGTTGTCTAATACAATGACACTGGTAGAGAAAACCACTATAGACATTCACATAAGCAGCTCTCATCATCATCATTTATTGCATAAGACTTCTTTAATTATACTAAGTTTTTGAGCAGGTCTGCATTATACTTAATTATATAAGGGAGATGTACTTTTAGTAAAAAGTAGCTCTCCAATTTCAAAAGTACATCAACGTAGTATTAATACTTAGATTTAAAGATTTTCTGGGATAAATGAAATACATTCCCAGCAGCCATCTCCCTTTGCCTCTATCTTATTGCATATTTTGTCCTAATGTGCTTTCATATTTACATGTCACCATGTTTCCATTGGCTAGTACCTTAAAGTCAGATGTCTGTCAAGCAAACTGACCAGTGACAGAATTGCTTTGTGAGGTTTACATCTTTATGACATCAAATGCTTCACATGAAAAATGCAGTTCATTGTCAAAAATCAGCTATATTAGGAGAGTGAGAATTGTGTTTTAGCATCAATTACACACTAAATATGCTGTCATTGTGTATGTTTAATGGATGTCTTTCAGTTTTAAAGATAGACAGACGGATAGATAGATAGAAAGATAGAAAGATAGATAGAAAGATAGATAGATAGATAGATAGATAGAGAGATAGACAGATAGACAGACAGACAGACTGATTTCAACTGGAAGCAGTGCTTACATATTGCTTAATTTTTGGTGGTTATTAAATAGTATGGGTAGGCAAGAAAAGTGCATATATCTTTTATTAGCATAAACTTACCCAAATGCGCTCTTGCATATTTAAGGCATTCAAAGTAATAATATTTCACAGCATTAATACAGTTATGTACTAGACTGGACAATGGTAAGCAGAGCCAGTACTTATATCAACAATGGCCTTATCTGTGTGAAGTTTGTATGTTCTCCCTGTGTTTGCGTGGGTTTCCTCCGGGTGCTGTGGTTTCCTCCCACACTCCAAAAAACATACTGTTAGGTTAATTGGCTGCTATCAAAATTGACCCTAGTCTCTCCCTCTCTGTCTATGTGTGAGTGTGTGTCTATATTAGGGAATTTAGACTGTAAGCTCCAATAGGGTAGGGACTGATGTGAATGGGTTCTCTGTACAGCGCTGCGCTATTAGTGACACTATATAAATAAATGATAATGAGGATGATGATGATATGTGTTTACTATGCCTATACACATAGCCAGCTTTCACACTTGATTGGCAGATTAATGCATCATTATTGCTAAGTTTGATAACAGTTGTCTAATACAATGACACTGGTAGAGAAAACCACTATAGACATTCACATAAGCAGCTCTCATCATCATCATTTATTGCATAAGACTTCTTTAATTATACTAAGTTTTTGAGCAGGTCTGCATTATACTTAATTATATAAGGGAGATGTACTTTTAGTAAAAAGTAGCTCTCCAATTTCAAAAGTACATCAACATAGTATTAATACTTAGATTTAAAGATTTTCTGGGATAAATGAAATACATTCCCAGCAGCCATCTCCCTTTGCCTCTATCTTATTGCATATTTTGTCCTAATGTGCTTTCATATTTACATGTCACCATGTTTCCATTGGCTAGTACCTTAAAGTCAGATGTCTGTCAAGCAAACTGACCAGTGACAGAATTGCTTTGTGAGGTTTACATCTTTATGACATCAAATGCTTCACATGAAAAATGCAGTTCATTGTCAAAAATCAGCTATATTAGGAGAGTGAGAATTGTGTTTTAGCATCAATTACACACTAAATATGCTGTCATTGTGTATGTTTAATGGATGTCTTTCAGTTTTAAAGATAGACAGACCGATAGATAGATAGAAAGATAGATAGATAGATAGATAGAAAGATAGATAGATAGATAGACAGACAGACTGATTTCAACTGGAAGCAGTGCTTACATATTGCTTAATTTTTGGTGGTTATTAAATAGTATGGGTAGGCAAGAAAAGTGCATATATCTTTTATTAGCATAAACTTACCCAAATGCGCTCTTGCATATTTAAGGCATTCAAAGTAATAATATTTCACAGCATTAATACAGTTATGTACTAGACTGGACAATGGTAAGCAGAGCCAGTACTTATATCAACAATGGCCTTATCTGTGTGAAGTTTGTATGTTCTCCCTGTGTTTGCGTGGGTTTCCTCCCACACTCCAAAAAACATACTGTTAGGTTAATTGGCTGCTATCAAAATTGACCCTAGTCTCTCCCTCTCTGTCTGTGTGTGAGTGTGTGTCTATATTAGGGAATTTAGACTGTAAGCTCCAATAGGGTAGGGACTGATGTGAATGGGTTCTCTGTACAGCGCTGCGCTATTAGTGACACTATATAAATAAATGATAATGAGGATGATGATGATATGTGTTTACTATGCCTATACACATAGCCAGCTTTCACACTTGATTGGCAGATTAATGCATCATTATTGCTAAGTTTGATAACAGTTGTCTAATACAGTGACACTGGTAGAGAAAACCACTATAGACATTCACATAAGCAGCTCTCATCATCATCATTTATGGCATAAGACTTCTTTAATTATACTAAGTTTTTGAGCAGGTCTGCATTATACTTAATTATATAAGGGAGATGTACTTTTAGTAAAAAGTAGCTCTCCAATTTCAAAAGTACATCAACGTAGTATTAATACTTAGATTTAAAGATTTTCTGGGATAAATGAAATACATTCCCAGCAGCCATCTCCCTTTGCCTCTATCTTATTGCATATTTTGTCCTAATGTGCTTTCATATTTACATGTCACCATGTTTCCATTGGCTAGTACCTTAAAGTCAGATGTCTGTCAAGCAAACTGACCAGTGACAGAATTGCTTTGTGAGGTTTACATCTTTATGACATCAAATGCTTCACATGAAAAATGCAGTTCATTGTCAAAAATCAGCTATATTAGGAGAGTGAGAATTGTGTTTTAGCATCAATTACACACTAAATATGCTGTCATTGTGTATGTTTAATGGATGTCTTTCAGTTTTAAAGATAGACAGACCGATAGATAGATAGATAGAAAGATAGAAAGATAGATAGATAGAAAGATAGATAGATAGATAGACAGACAGACTGATTTCAACTGGAAGCAGTGCTTACATATTGCTTAATTTTTGGTGGTTATTAAATAGTATGGGTAGGCAAGAAAAGTGCATATATCTTTTATTAGCATAAACTTACCCAAATGCGCTCTTGCATATTTAAGGCATTCAAAGTAATAATATTTCACAGCATTAATACAGTTATGTACTAGACTGGACAATGGTAAGCAGAGCCAGTACTTATATCAACAATGGCCTTATCTGTGTGAAGTTTGTATGTTCTCCCTGTGTTTGCGTGGGTTTCCTCCGGGTGCTGTGGTTTCCTCCCACACTCCAAAAAACATACTGTTAGGTTAATTGGCTGCTATCAAAATTGACCCTAGTCTCTCCCTCTCTGTCTGTGTGTGAGTGTGTGTCTATATTAGGGAATTTAGACTGTAAGCTCCAATAGGGTAGGGACTGATGTGAATGGGTTCTCTGTACAGCGCTGCGCTATTAGTGACACTATATAAATAAATGATAATGAGGATGATGATGATATGTGTTTACTATGCCTATACACATAGCCAGCTTTCACACTTGATTGGCAGATTAATGCATCATTATTGCTAAGTTTGATAACAGTTGTCTAATACAGTGACACTGGTAGAGAAAACCACTATAGACATTCACATAAGCAGCTCTCATCATCATCATTTATGGCATAAGACTTCTATAATTATACTAAGTTTTTGAGCAGGTCTGCATTATACTTAATTATATAAGGGAGATGTACTTTTAGTAAAAAGTAGCTCTCCAATTTCAAAAGTACATCAACGTAGTATTAATACTTAGATTTAAAGATTTTCTGGGATAAATGAAATACATTCCCAGCAGCCATCTCCCTTTGCCTCTATCTTATTGCATATTTTGTCCTAATGTGCTTTCATATTTACATGTCACCATGTTTCCATTGGCTAGTACCTTAAAGTCAGATGTCTGTCAAGCAAACTGACCAGTGACAGAATTGCTTTGTGAGGTTTACATCTTTATGACATCAAATGCTTCACATGAAAAATGCAGTTCATTGTCAAAAATCAGCTATATTAGGAGAGTGAGAATTGTGCTTTAGCATCAATTACACACTAAATATGCTGTCATTGTGTATGTTTAATGGATGTCTTTCAGTTTTAAAGATAGACAGACGGATAGATAGATAGAAAGATAGAAAGATAGATAGATAGAAAGATAGATAGATAGATAGACAGACAGACAGACTGATTTCAACTGGAAGCAGTGCTTACATATTGCTTAATTTTTGGTGGTTATTAAATAGTATGGGTAGGCAAGAAAAGTGCATATATCTTTTATTAGCATAAACTTACCCAAATGCGCTCTTGCATATTTAAGGCATTCAAAGTAATAATATTTCACAGCATTAATACAGTTATGTACTAGACTGGACAATGGTAAGCAGAGCCAGTACTTATATCAACAATGGCCTTATCTGTGTGAAGTTTGTATGTTCTCCCTGTGTTTGCGTGGGTTTCCTCCGGGTGCTGTGGTTTCCTCCCACACTCCAAAAAACATACT
The DNA here is from genome assembly GCF_038048845.1 of Mixophyes fleayi. Classification (NCBI taxonomy): domain Eukaryota; kingdom Metazoa; phylum Chordata; class Amphibia; order Anura; family Limnodynastidae; genus Mixophyes; species Mixophyes fleayi. Next base: position 70,109 of record NW_027448421.1, read on the forward strand.
GTTAGGTTAATTGGCTCCTATCAAAATTGACCCTAGTCTCTCCCTCTCTGTCTATGTGTGAGTGTGTGTCTATATTAGGGAATTTAGACTGTAAGCTCCAATAGGGTAGGGACTGATGTGAATGGGTTCTCTGTACAGCGCTGCGCTATTAGTGACACTATATAAATAAATGATAATGAGGATGATGATGATATGTGTTTACTATGCCTATACACATAGCCAGCTTTCACACTTGATTGGCAGATTAATGCATCATTATTGCTAAGTTTGATAACAGTTGTCTAATACAATGACACTGGTAGAGAAAACCACTATAGACATTCACATAAGCAGCTCTCATCATCATCATTTATTGCATAAGACTTCTTTAATTATACTAAGTTTTTGAGCAGGTCTGCATTATACTTAATTATATAAGGGAGATGTACTTTTAGTAAAAAGTAGCTCTCCAATTTCAAAAGTACATCAACGTAGTATTAATACTTAGATTTAAAGATTTTCTGGGATAAATGAAATACATTCCCAGCAGCCATCTCCCTTTGCCTCTATCTTATTGCATATTTTGTCCTAATGTGCTTTCATATTTACATGTCACCATGTTTCCATTGGCTAGTACCTTAAAGTCAGATGTCTGTCAAGCAAACTGACCAGTGACAGAATTGCTTTGTGAGGTTTACATCTTTATGACATCAAATGCTTCACATGAAAAATGCAGTTCATTGTCAAAAATCAGCTATATTAGGAGAGTGAGAATTGTGCTTTAGCATCAATTACACACTAAATATGCTGTCATTGTGTATGTTTAATGGATGTCTTTCAGTTTTAAAGATAGACAGACGGATAGAAAGATAGAAAGATAGATAGATAGATAGATAGATAGACAGACAGACTGATTTCAACTGGAAGCAGTGCTTACATATTGCTTAATTTTTGGTGGTTATTAAATAGTATGGGTAGGCAAGAAAAGTGCATATATCTTTTATTAGCATAAACTTACCCAAATGCGCTCTTGCATATTTAAGGCATTCAAAGTAATAATATTTCACAGCATTAATACAGTTATGTACTAGACTGGACAATGGTAAGCAGAGCCAGTACTTATATCAACAATGGCCTTATCTGTGTGAAGTTTGTATGTTCTCCCTGTGTTTGCGTGGGTTTCCTCCCACACTCCAAAAAACATACTGTTAGGTTAATTGGCTGCTATCAAAATTGACCCTAGTCTCTCCCTCTCTGTCTGTGTGTGAGTGTGTGTCTATATTAGGGAATTTAGACTGTAAGCTCCAATAGGGTAGGGACTGATGTGAATGGGTTCTCTGTACAGCGCTGCGCTATTAGTGACACTATATAAATAAATGATAATGAGGATGATGATGATATGTGTTTACTATGCCTATACACATAGCCAGCTTTCACACTTGATTGGCAGATTAATGCATCATTATTGCTAAGTTTGATAACAGTTGTCTAATACAGTGACACTGGTAGAGAAAACCACTATAGACATTCACATAAGCAGCTCTCATCATCATCATTTATGGCATAAGACTTCTTTAATTATACTAAGTTTTTGAGCAGGTCTGCATTATACTTAATTATATAAGGGAGATGTACTTTTAGTAAAAAGTAGCTCTCCAATTTCAAAAGTACATCAACGTAGTATTAATACTTAGATTTAAAGATTTTCTGGGATAAATGAAATACATTCCCAGCAGCCATCTCCCTTTGCCTCTATCTTATTGCATATTTTGTCCTAATGTGCTTTCATATTTACATGTCACCATGTTTCCATTGGCTAGTACCTTAAAGTCAGATGTCTGTCAAGCAAACTGACCAGTGACAGAATTGCTTTGTGAGGTTTATATCTTTATGACATCAAATGCTTCACATGAAAAATGCAGTTCATTGTCAAAAATCAGCTATATTAGGAGAGTGAGAATTGTGCGTTAGCATCAATTACACACTAAATATGCTGTCATTGTGTATGTTTAATGGATGTCTTTCAGTTTTAAAGATAGACAGACGGATAGATAGATAGAAAGATAGAAAGATAGATAGATAGATAGATAGACAGACAGACAGACTGATTTCAACTGGAAGCAGTGCTTACATATTGCTTAATTTTTGGTGGTTATTAAATAGTATGGGTAGGCAAGAAAAGTGCATATATCTTTTATTAGCATAAACTTACCCAAATGCGCTCTTGCATATTTAAGGCATTCAAAGTAATAATATTTCACAGCATTAATACAGTTATGTACTAGACTGGACAATGGTAAGCAGAGCCAGTACTTATATCAACAATGGCCTTATCTGTGTGAAGTTTGTATGTTCTCCCTGTGTTTGCGTGGGTTTCCTCCGGGTGCTGTGGTTTCCTCCCACACTCCAAAAAACATACTGTTAGGTTAATTGGCTCCTATCAAAATTGACCCTAGTCTCTCCCTCTCTGTCTATGTGTGAGTGTGTGTCTATATTAGGGAATTTAGACTGTAAGCTCCAATAGGGTAGGGACTGATGTGAATGGGTTCTCTGTACAGCGCTGCGCTATTAGTGACACTATATAAATAAATGATAATGAGGATGATGATGATATGTGTTTACTATGCCTATACACATAGCCAGCTTTCACACTTGATTGGCAGATTAATGCATCATTATTGCTAAGTTTGATAACAGTTGTCTAATACAATGACACTGGTAGAGAAAACCACTATAGACATTCACATAAGCAGCTCTCATCATCATCATTTATTGCATAAGACTTCTTTAATTATACTAAGTTTTTGAGCAGGTCTGCATTATACTTAATTATATAAGGGAGATGTACTTTTAGTAAAAAGTAGCTCTCCAATTTCAAAAGTACATCAACGTAGTATTAATACTTAGATTTAAAGATTTTCTGGGATAAATGAAATACATTCCCAGCAGCCATCTCCCTTTGCCTCTATCTTATTGCATATTTTGTCCTAATGTGCTTTCATATTTACATGTCACCATGTTTCCATTGGCTAGTACCTTAAAGTCAGATGTCTGTCAAGCAAACTGACCAGTGACAGAATTGCTTTGTGAGGTTTACATCTTTATGACATCAAATGCTTCACATGAAAAATGCAGTTCATTGTCAAAAATCAGCTATATTAGGAGAGTGAGAATTGTGTTTTAGCATCAATTACACACTAAATATGCTGTCATTGTGTATGTTTAATGGATGTCTTTCAGTTTTAAAGATAGACAGACCGATAGATAGATAGAGATAGATAGATAGATAGATAGATAGATAGATAGATAGACAGACAGACTGATTTCAACTGGAAGCAGTGCTTACATATTGCTTAATTTTTGGTGGTTATTAAATAGTATGGGTAGGCAAGAAAAGTGCATATATCTTTTATTAGCATAAACTTACCCAAATGCGCTCTTGCATATTTAAGGCATTCAAAGTAATAATATTTCACAGCATTAATACAGTTATGTACTAGACTGGACAATGGTAAGCAGAGCCAGTACTTATATCAACAATGGCCTTATCTGTGTGAAGTTTGTATGTTCTCCCTGTGTTTGCGTGGGTTTCCTCCGGGTGCTGTGGTTTCCTCCCACACTCCAAAAAACATACTGTTAGGTTAATTGGCTGCTATCAAAATTGACCCTAGTCTCTCCCTCTCTGTCTGTGTGTGAGTGTGTGTCTATATTAGGGAATTTAGACTGTAAGCTCCAATAGGGTAGGGACTGATGTGAATGGGTTCTCTGTACAGCGCTGCGCTATTAGTGACACTATATAAATAAATGATAATGAGGATGATGATGATATGTGTTTACTATGCCTATACACATAGCCAGCTTTCACACTTGATTGGCAGATTAATGCATCATTATTGCTAAGTTTGATAACAGTTGTCTAATACAGTGACACTGGTAGAGAAAACCACTATAGACATTCACATAAGCAGCTCTCATCATCATCATTTATGGCATAAGACTTCTTTAATTATACTAAGTTTTTGAGCAGGTCTGCATTATACTTAATTATATAAGGGAGATGTACTTTTAGTAAAAAGTAGCTCTCCAATTTCAAAAGTACATCAACGTAGTATTAATACTTAGATTTAAAGATTTTCTGGGATAAATGAAATACATTCCCAGCAGCCATCTCCCTTTGCCTCTATCTTATTGCATATTTTGTCCTAATGTGCTTTCATATTTACATGTCACCATGTTTCCATTGGCTAGTACCTTAAAGTCAGATGTCTGTCAAGCAAACTGACCAGTGACAGAATTGCTTTGTGAGGTTTATATCTTTATGACATCAAATGCTTCACATGAAAAATGCAGTTCATTGTCAAAAATCAGCTATATTAGGAGAGTGAGAATTGTGCTTTAGCATCAATTACAGACTAAATATGCTGTCATTGTGTATGTTTAATGGATGTCTTTCAGTTTTAAAGATAGACAGACGGATAGATAGATAGAAAGATAGAAAGATAGATAGATAGATAGATAGATAGATAGATAGACAGACAGACAGACTGATTTCAACTGGAAGCAGTGCTTACATATTGCTTAATTTTTGGTGGTTATTAAATAGTATGGGTAGGCAAGAAAAGTGCATATATCTTTTATTAGCATAAACTTACCCAAATGCGCTCTTGCATATTTAAGGCATTCAAAGTAATAATATTTCACAGCATTAATACAGTTATGTACTAGACTGGACAATGGTAAGCAGAGCCAGTACTTATATCAACAATGGCCTTATCTGTGTGAAGTTTGTATGTTCTCCCTGTGTTTGCGTGGGTTTCCTCCGGGTGCTGTGGTTTCCTCCCACACTCCAAAAAACATACTGTTAGGTTAATTGGCTCCTATCAAAATTGACCCTAGTCTCTCCCTCTCTGTCTATGTGTGAGTGTGTGTCTATATTAGGGAATTTAGACTGTAAGCTCCAATAGGGTAGGGACTGATGTGAATGGGTTCTCTGTACAGCGCTGCGCTATTAGTGACACTATATAAATAAATGATAATGAGGATGATGATGATATGTGTTTACTATGCCTATACACATAGCCAGCTTTCACACTTGATTGGCAGATTAATGCATCATTATTGCTAAGTTTGATAACAGTTGTCTAATACAATGACACTGGTAGAGAAAACCACTATAGACATTCACATAAGCAGCTCTCATCATCATCATTTATTGCATAAGACTTCTTTAATTATACTAAGTTTTTGAGCAGGTCTGCATTATACTTAATTATATAAGGGAGATGTACTTTTAGTAAAAAGTAGCTCTCCAATTTCAAAAGTACATCAACGTAGTATTAATACTTAGATTTAAAGATTTTCTGGGATAAATGAAATACATTCCCAGCAGCCATCTCCCTTTGCCTCTATCTTATTGCATATTTTGTCCTAATGTGCTTTCATATTTACATGTCACCATGTTTCCATTGGCTAGTACCTTAAAGTCAGATGTCTGTCAAGCAAACTGACCAGTGACAGAATTGCTTTGTGAGGTTTACATCTTTATGACATCAAATGCTTCACATGAAAAATGCAGTTCATTGTCAAAAATCAGCTATATTAGGAGAGTGAGAATTGTGTTTTAGCATCAATTACACACTAAATATGCTGTCATTGTGTATGTTTAATGGATGTCTTTCAGTTTTAAAGATAGACAGACCGATAGATAGATAGAAAGATAGATAGATAGATAGATAGATAGATAGACAGACAGACTGATTTCAACTGGAAGCAGTGCTTACATATTGCTTAATTTTTGGTGGTTATTAAATAGTATGGGTAGGCAAGAAAAGTGCATATATCTTTTATTAGCATAAACTTACCCAAATGCGCTCTTGCATATTTAAGGCATTCAAAGTAATAATATTTCACAGCATTAATACAGTTATGTACTAGACTGGACAATGGTAAGCAGAGCCAGTACTTATATCAACAATGGCCTTATCTGTGTGAAGTTTGTATGTTCTCCCTGTGTTTGCGTGGGTTTCCTCCGGGTGCTGTGGTTTCCTCCCACACTCCAAAAAACATACTGTTAGGTTAATTGGCTGCTATCAAAATTGACCCTAGTCTCTCCCTCTCTGTCTGTGTGTGAGTGTGTGTCTATATTAGGGAATTTAGACTGTAAGCTCCAATAGGGTAGGGACTGATGTGAATGGGTTCTCTGTACAGCGCTGCGCTATTAGTGACACTATATAAATAAATGATAATGAGGATGATGATGATATGTGTTTACTATGCCTATACACATAGCCAGCTTTCACACTTGATTGGCAGATTAATGCATCATTATTGCTAAGTTTGATAACAGTTGTCTAATACAATGACACTGGTAGAGAAAACCACTATAGACATTCACATAAGCAGCTCTCATCATCATCATTTATTGCATAAGACTTCTTTAATTATACTAAGTTTTTGAGCAGGTCTGCATTATACTTAATTATATAAGGGAGATGTACTTTTAGTAAAAAGTAGCTCTCCAATTTCAAAAGTACATCAACGTAGTATTAATACTTAGATTTAAAGATTTTCTGGGATAAATGAAATACATTCCCAGCAGCCATCTCCCTTTGCCTCTATCTTATTGCATATTTTGTCCTAATGTGCTTTCATATTTACATGTCACCATGTTTCCATTGGCTAGTACCTTAAAGTCAGATGTCTGTCAAGCAAACTGACCAGTGACAGAATTGCTTTGTGAGGTTTACATCTTTATGACATCAAATGCTTCACATGAAAAATGCAGTTCATTGTCAAAAATCAGCTATATTAGGAGAGTGAGAATTGTGTTTTAGCATCAATTACACACTAAATATGCTGTCATTGTGTATGTTTAATGGATGTCTTTCAGTTTTAAAGATAGACAGACGGATAGATAGATAGAAAGATAGAAAGATAGATAGATAGAAAGATAGATAGATAGATAGACAGACAGACAGACTGATTTCAACTGGAAGCAGTGCTTACATATTGCTTAATTTTTGGTGGTTATTAAATAGTATGGGTAGGCAAGAAAAGTGCATATATCTTTTATTAGCATAAACTTACCCAAATGCGCTCTTGCATATTTAAGGCATTCAAAGTAATAATATTTCACAGCATTAATACAGTTATGTACTAGACTGGACAATGGTAAGCAGAGCCAGTACTTATATCAACAATGGCCTTATCTGTGTGAAGTTTGTATGTTCTCCCTGTGTTTGCGTGGGTTTCCTCCGGGTGCTGTGGTTTCCTCCCACACTCCAAAAAACATACTGTTAGGTTAATTGGCTGCTATCAAAATTGACCCTAGTCTCTCCCTCTCTGTCTGTGTGTGAGTGTGTGTCTATATTAGGGAATTTAGACTGTAAGCTCCAATAGGGTAGGGACTGATGTGAATGGGTTCTCTGTACAGCGCTGCGCTATTAGTGACACTATATAAATAAATGATAATGAGGATGATGATGATATGTGTTTACTATGCCTATACACATAGCCAGCTTTCACACTTGATTGGCAGATTAATGCATCATTATTGCTAAGTTTGATAACAGTTGTCTAATACAATGACACTGGTAGAGAAAACCACTATAGACATTCACATAAGCAGCTCATCATCATCATTTATTGCATAAGACTTCTTTAATTATACTAAGTTTTTGAGCAGGTCTGCATTATACTTAATTATATAAGGGAGATGTACTTTTAGTAAAAAGTAGCTCTCCAATTTCAAAAGTACATCAACGTAGTATTAATACTTAGATTTAAAGATTTTCTGGGATAAATGAAATACATTCCCAGCAGCCATCTCCCTTTGCCTCTATCTTATTGCATATTTTGTCCTAATGTGCTTTCATATTTACATGTCACCATGTTTCCATTGGCTAGTACCTTAAAGTCAGATGTCTGTCAAGCAAACTGACCAGTGACAGAATTGCTTTGTGAGGTTTACATCTTTATGACATCAAATGCTTCACATGAAAAATGCAGTTCATTGTCAAAAATCAGCTATATTAGGAGAGTGAGAATTGTGCTTTAGCATCAATTACACACTAAATATGCTGTCATTGTGTATGTTTAATGGATGTCTTTCAGTTTTAAAGATAGACAGACGGATAGAAAGATAGAAAGATAGATAGATAGAAAGATAGATAGATAGACAGACAGACAGACTGATTTCAACTGGAAGCAGTGCTTACATATTGCTTAATTTTTGGTGGTTATTAAATAGTATGGGTAGGCAAGAAAAGTGCATATATCTTTTATTAGCATAAACTTACCCAAATGCGCTCTTGCATATTTAAGGCATTCAAAGTAATAATATTTCACAGCATTAATACAGTTATGTACTAGACTGGACAATGGTAAGCAGAGCCAGTACTTATATCAACAATGGCCTTATCTGTGTGAAGTTTGTATGTTCTCCCTGTGTTTGCGTGGGTTTCCTCCGGGTGCTGTGGTTTCCTCCCACACTCCAAAAAACATACTGTTAGGTTAATTGGCTGCTATCAAAATTGACCCTAGTCTCTCCCTCTCTGTCTATGTGTGAGTGTGTGTCTATATTAGGGAATTTAGACTGTAAGCTCCAATAGGGTAGGGACTGATGTGAATGGGTTCTCTGTACAGCGCTGCGCTATTAGTGACACTATATAAATAAATGATAATGAGGATGATGATGATATGTGTTTACTATGCCTATACACATAGCCAGCTTTCACACTTGATTGGCAGATTAATGCATCATTATTGCTAAGTTTGATAACAGTTGTCTAATACAATGACACTGGTAGAGAAAACCACTATAGACATTCACATAAGCAGCTCTCATCATCATCATTTATTGCATAAGACTTCTTTAATTATACTAAGTTTTTGAGCAGGTCTGCATTATACTTAATTATATAAGGGAGATGTACTTTTAGTAAAAAGTAGCTCTCCAATTTCAAAAGTACATCAACGTAGTATTAATACTTAGATTTAAAGATTTTCTGGGATAAATGAAATACATTCCCAGCAGCCATCTCCCTTTGCCTCTATCTTATTGCATATTTTGTCCTAATGTGCTTTCATATTTACATGTCACCATGTTTCCATTGGTTAGTACCTTAAAGTCAGATGTCTGTCAAGCAAACTGACCAGTGACAGAATTGCTTTGTGAGGTTTACATCTTTATGACATCAAATGCTTCACATGAAAAATGCAGTTCATTGTCAAAAATCAGCTATATTAGGAGAGTGAGAATTGTGTTTTAGCATCAATTACACACTAAATATGCTGTCATTGTGTATGTTTAATGGATGTCTTTCAGTTTTAAAGATAGACAGACGGATAGATAGATAGAAAGATAGAAAGATAGATAGATAGAAAGATAGAAAGATAGATAGATAGATAGATAGACAGACAGACAGACTGATTTCAACTGGAAGCAGTGCTTACATATTGCTTAATTTTTGGTGGTTATTAAATAGTATGGGTAGGCAAGAAAAGTGCATATATCTTTTATTAGCATAAACTTACCCAAATGCGCTCTTGCATATTTAAGGCATTCAAAGTAATAATATTTCACAGCATTAATACAGTTATGTACTAGACTGGACAATGGTAAGCAGAGCCAGTACTTATATCAACAATGGCCTTATCTGTGTGAAGTTTGTATGTTCTCCCTGTGTTTGCGTGGGTTTCCTCCGGGTGCTGTGGTTTCCTCCCACACTCCAAAAAACATACTGTTAGGTTAATTGGCTGCTATCAAAATTGACCCTAGTCTCTCCCTCTCTGTCTGTGTGTGAGTGTGTGTCTATATTAGGGAATTTAGACTGTAAGCTCCAATAGGGTAGGGACTGATGTGAATGGGTTCTCTGTACAGCGCTGCGCTATTAGTGACACTATATAAATAAATGATAATGAGGATGATGATGATATGTGTTTACTATGCCTATACACATAGCCAGCTTTCACACTTGATTGGCAGATTAATGCATCATTATTGCTAAGTTTGATAACAGTTGTCGAATACAGTGACACTGGTAGAGAAAACCACTATAGACATTCACATAAGCAGCTCTCATCATCATCATTTATGGCATAAGACTTCTTTAATTATACTAAGTTTTTGAGCAGGTCTGCATTATACTTAATTATATAAGGGAGATGTACTTTTAGTAAAAAGTAGCTCTCCAATTTCAAAAGTACATCAACGTAGTATTAATACTTAGATTTAAAGATTTTCTGGGATAAATGAAATACATTCCCAGCAGCCATCTCCCTTTGCCTCTATCTTATTGCATATTTTGTCCTAATGTGCTTTCATATTTACATGTCACCATGTTTCCATTGGCTAGTACCTTAAAGTCAGATGTCTGTCAAGCAAACTGACCAGTGACAGAATTGCTTTGTGAGGTTTACATCTTTATGACATCAAATGCTTCACATGAAAAATGCAGTTCATTGTCAAAAATCAGCTATATTAGGAGAGTGAGAATTGTGTTTTAGCATCAATTACACACTAAATATGCTGTCATTGTGTATGTTTAATGGATGTCTTTCAGTTTTAAAGATAGACAGACCGATAGATAGATAGATAGATAGAAAGATAGATAGATAGATAGATAGATAGATAGATAGATAGATAGATAGATAGATAGACAGACAGACTGATTTCAACTGGAAGCAGTGCTTACATATTGCTTAATTTTTGGTGGTTATTAAATAGTATGGGTAGGCAAGAAAAGTGCATATATCTTTTATTAGCATAAACTTACCCAAATGCGCTCTTGCATATTTAAGGCATTCAAAGTAATAATATTTCACAGCATTAATACAGTTATGTACTAGACTGGACAATGGTAAGCAGAGCCAGTACTTATATCAACAATGGCCTTATCTGTGTGAAGTTTGTATGTTCTCCCTGTGTTTGCGTGGGTTTCCTCCCACACTCCAAAAAACATACTGTTAGGTTAATTGGCTGCTATCAAAATTGACCCTAGTCTCTCCCTCTCTGTCTGTGTGTGAGTGTGTGTCTATATTAGGGAATTTAGACTGTAAGCTCCAATAGGGTAGGGACTGATGTGAATGGGTTCTCTGTACAGCGCTGCGCTATTAGTGACACTATATAAATAAATGATAATGAGGATGATGATGATATGTGTTTACTATGCCTATACACATAGCCAGCTTTCACACTTGATTGGCAGATTAATGCATCATTATTGCTAAGTTTGATAACAGTTGTCTAATACAGTGACACTGGTAGAGAAAACCACTATAGACATTCACATAAGCAGCTCTCATCATCATCATTTATGGCATAAGACTTCTTTAATTATACTAAGTTTTTGAGCAGGTCTGCATTATACTTAATTATATAAGGGAGATGTACTTTTAGTAAAAAGTAGCTCTCCAATTTCAAAAGTACATCAACGTAGTATTAATACTTAGATTTAAAGATTTTCTGGGATAAATGAAATACATTCCCAGCAGCCATCTCCCTTTGCCTCTATCTTATTGCATATTTTGTCCTAATGTGCTTTCATATTTACATGTCACCATGTTTCCATTGGCTAGTACCTTAAAGTCAGATGTCTGTCAAGCAAACTGACCAGTGACAGAATTGCTTTGTGAGGTTTACATCTTTATGACATCAAATGCTTCACATGAAAAATGCAGTTCATTGTCAAAAATCAGCTATATTAGGAGAGTGAGAATTGTGTTTTAGCATCAATTACACACTAAATATGCTGTCATTGTGTATGTTTAATGGATGTCTTTCAGTTTTAAAGATAGACAGACGGATAGATAGATAGATAGATAGAAAGATAGAAAGATAGAAAGATAGAAAGATAGAAAGATAGATAGTTAGATAGATAGATAGATAGATAGACAGACAGACAGACTGATTTCAACTGGAAGCAGTGCTTACATATTGCTTAATTTTTGGTGGTTATTAAATAGTATGGGTAGGCAAGAAAAGTGCATATATCTTTTATTAGCATAAACTTACCCAAATGCGCTCTTGCATATTTAAGGCATTCAAAGTAATAATATTTCACAGCATTAATACAGTTATGTACTAGACTGGACAATGGTAAGCAGAGCCAGTACTTATATCAACAATGGCCTTATCTGTGTGAAGTTTGTATGTTCTCCCTGTGTTTGCGTGGGTTTCCTCCGGGTGCTGTGGTTTCCTCCCACACTCCAAAAAACATACTGTTAGGTTAATTGGCTGCTCTCAAAATTGACCCTAGTCTCTCCCTCTCTGTCTGTGTGTGAGTGTGTGTCTATATTAGGGAATTTAGACTGTAAGCTCCAATAGGGTAGGGACTGATGTGAATGGGTTCTCTGTACAGCGCTGCGCTATTAGTGACACTATATAAATAAATGATAATGAGGATGATGATGATATGTGTTTACTATGCCTATACACATAGCCAGCTTTCACACTTGATTGGCAGATTAATGCATCATTATTGCTAAGTTTGATAACAGTTGTCGAATACAGTGACACTGGTAGAGAAAACCACTATAGACATTCACATAAGCAGCTCTCATCATCATCATTTATGGCATAAGACTTCTTTAATTATACTAAGTTTTTGAGCAGGTCTGCATTATACTTAATTATATAAGGGAGATGTACTTTTAGTAAAAAGTAGCTCTCCAATTTCAAAAGTACATCAACGTAGTATTAATACTTAGATTTAAAGATTTTCTGGGATAAATGAAATACATTCCCAGCAGCCATCTCCCTTTGCCTCTATCTTATTGCATATTTTGTCCTAATGTGCTTTCATATTTACATGTCACCATGTTTCCATTGGCTAGTACCTTAGTCAGATGTCTGTCAAGCAAACTGACCAGTGACAGAATTGCTTTGTGAGGTTTACATCTTTATGACATCAAATGCTTCACATGAAAAATGCAGTTCATTGTCAAAAATCAGCTATATTAGGAGAGTGAGAATTGTGTTTTAGCATCAATTACACACTAAATATGCTGTCATTGTGTATGTTTAATGGATGTCTTTCAGTTTTAAAGATAGACAGACCGATAGATAGATAGATAGAAAGATAGATAGATAGATAGATAGAAAGATAGATAGATAGATAGATAGACAGACAGACAGACTGATTTCAACTGGAAGCAGTGCTTACATATTGCTTAATTTTTGGTGGTTATTAAATAGTATGGGTAGGCAAGAAAAGTGCATATATCTTTTATTAGCATAAACTTACCCAAATGCGCTCTTGCATATTTAAGGCATTCAAAGTAATAATATTTCACAGCATTAATACAGTTATGTACTAGACTGGACAATGGTAAGCAGAGCCAGTACTTATATCAACAATGGCCTTATCTGTGTGAAGTTTGTATGTTCTCCCTGTGTTTGCGTGGGTTTCCTCCCACACTCCAAAAAACATACTGTTAGGTTAATTGGCTGCTATCAAAATTGACCCTAGTCTCTCCCTCTCTGTCTGTGTGTGAGTGTGTGTCTATATTAGGGAATTTAGACTGTAAGCTCCAATAGGGTAGGGACTGATGTGAATGGGTTCTCTGTACAGCGCTGCGCTATTAGTGACACTATATAAATAAATGATAATGAGGATGATGATGATATGTGTTTACTATGCCTATACACATAGCCAGCTTTCACACTTGATTGGCAGATTAATGCATCATTATTGCTAAGTTTGATAACAGTTGTCTAATACAGTGACACTGGTAGAGAAAACCACTATAGACATTCACATAAGCAGCTCTCATCATCATCATTTATGGCATAAGACTTCTTTAATTATACTAAGTTTTTGAGCAGGTCTGCATTATACTTAATTATATAAGGGAGATGTACTTTTAGTAAAAAGTAGCTCTCCAATTTCAAAAGTACATCAACGTAGTATTAATACTTAGATTTAAAGATTTTCTGGGATAAATGAAATACATTCCCAGCAGCCATCTCCCTTTGCCTCTATCTTATTGCATATTTTGTCCTAATGTGCTTTCATATTTACATGTCACCATGTTTCCATTGGCTAGTACCTTAAAGTCAGATGTCTGTCAAGCAAACTGACCAGTGACAGAATTGCTTTGTGAGGTTTACATCTTTATGACATCAAATGCTTCACATGAAAAATGCAGTTCATTGTCAAAAATCAGCTATATTAGGAGAGTGAGAATTGTGTTTTAGCATCAATTACACACTAAATATGCTGTCATTGTGTATGTTTAATGGATGTCTTTCAGTTTTAAAGATAGACAGACCGATAGATAGATAGATAGAAAGATAGAAAGATAGATAGATAGAAAGATAGATAGATAGATAGACAGACAGACTGATTTCAACTGGAAGCAGTGCTTACATATTGCTTAATTTTTGGTGGTTATTAAATAGTATGGGTAGGCAAGAAAAGTGCATATATCTTTTATTAGCATAAACTTACCCAAATGCGCTCTTGCATATTTAAGGCATTCAAAGTAATAATATTTCACAGCATTAATACAGTTATGTACTAGACTGGACAATGGTAAGCAGAGCCAGTACTTATATCAACAATGGCCTTATCTGTGTGAAGTTTGTATGTTCTCCCTGTGTTTGCGTGGGTTTCCTCCCACACTCCAAAAAACATACTGTTAGGTTAATTGGCTGCTATCAAAATTGACCCTAGTCTCTCCCTCTCTGTCTGTGTGTGAGTGTGTGTCTATATTAGGGAATTTAGACTGTAAGCTCCAATAGGGTAGGGACTGATGTGAATGGGTTCTCTGTACAGCGCTGCGCTATTAGTGACACTATATAAATAAATGATAATGAGGATGATGATGATATGTGTTTACTATGCCTATACACATAGCCAGCTTTCACACTTGATTGGCAGATTAATGCATCATTATTGCTAAGTTTGATAACAGTTGTCTAATACAGTGACACTGGTAGAGAAAACCACTATAGACATTCACATAAGCAGCTCTCATCATCATCATTTATGGCATAAGACTTCTTTAATTATACTAAGTTTTTGAGCAGGTCTGCATTATACTTAATTATATAAGGGAGATGTACTTTTAGTAAAAAGTAGCTCTCCAATTTCAAAAGTACATCAACGTAGTATTAATACTTAGATTTAAAGATTTTCTGGGATAAATGAAATACATTCCCAGCAGCCATCTCCCTTTGCCTCTATCTTATTGCATATTTTGTCCTAATGTGCTTTCATATTTACATGTCACCATGTTTCCATTGGCTAGTACCTTAAAGTCAGATGTCTGTCAAGCAAACTGACCAGTGACAGAATTGCTTTGTGAGGTTTACATCTTTATGACATCAAATGCTTCACATGAAAAATGCAGTTCATTGTCAAAAATCAGCTATATTAGGAGAGTGAGAATTGTGTTTTAGCATCAATTACACACTAAATATGCTGTCATTGTGTATGTTTAATGGATGTCTTTCAGTTTTAAAGATAGACAGACGGATAGATAGATAGAAAGATAGAAAGATAGAAAGATAGAAAGATAGAAAGATAGAAAGATAGAAAGATAGATAGTTAGATAGATAGATAGATAGATAGATAGATAGACAGACAGACAGACTGATTTCAACTGGAAGCAGTGCTTACATATTGCTTAATTTTTGGTGGTTATTAAATAGTATGGGTAGGCAAGAAAAGTGCATATATCTTTTATTAGCATAAACTTACCCAAATGCGCTCTTGCATATTTAAGGCATTCAAAGTAATAATATTTCACAGCATTAATACAGTTATGTACTAGACTGGACAATGGTAAGCAGAGCCAGTACTTATATCAACAATGGCCTTATCTGTGTGAAGTTTGTATGTTCTCCCTGTGTTTGCGTGGGTTTCCTCCGGGTGCTGTGGTTTCCTCCCACACTCCAAAAAACATACTGTTAGGTTAATTGGCTGCTCTCAAAATTGACCCTAGTCTCTCCCTCTCTGTCTGTGTGTGAGTGTGTGTCTATATTAGGGAATTTAGACTGTAAGCTCCAATAGGGTAGGGACTGATGTGAATGGGTTCTCTGTACAGCGCTGCGCTATTAGTGACACTATATAAATAAATGATAATGAGGATGATGATGATATGTGTTTACTATGCCTATACACATAGCCAGCTTTCACACTTGATTGGCAGATTAATGCATCATTATTGCTAAGTTTGATAACAGTTGTCTAATACAGTGACACTGGTAGAGAAAACCACTATAGACATTCACATAAGCAGCTCTCATCATCATCATTTATGGCATAAGACTTCTTTAATTATACTAAGTTTTTGAGCAGGTCTGCATTATACTTAATTATATAAGGGAGATGTACTTTTAGTAAAAAGTAGCTCTCCAATTTCAAAAGTACATCAACGTAGTATTAATACTTAGATTTAAAGATTTTCTGGGATAAATGAAATACATTCCCAGCAGCCATCTCCCTTTGCCTCTATCTTATTGCATATTTTGTCCTAATGTGCTTTCATATTTACATGTCACCATGTTTCCATTGGCTAGTACCTTAAAGTCAGATGTCTGTCAAGCAAACTGACCAGTGACAGAATTGCTTTGTGAGGTTTACATCTTTATGACATCAAATGCTTCACATGAAAAATGCAGTTCATTGTCAAAAATCAGCTATATTAGGAGAGTGAGAATTGTGTTTTAGCATCAATTACACACTAAATATGCTGTCATTGTGTATGTTTAATGGATGTCTTTCAGTTTTAAAGATAGACAGACCGATAGATAGATAGATAGATAGATAGAAAGATAGAAAGATAGATAGATAGAAAGATAGATAGATAGAAAGATAGATAGATAGACAGACAGACAGACAGACTGATTTCAACTGGAAGCAGTGCTTACATATTGCTTAATTTTTGGTGGTTATTAAATAGTATGGGTAGGCAAGAAAAGTGCATATATCTTTTATTAGCATAAACTTACCCAAATGCGCTCTTGCATATTTAAGGCATTCAAAGTAATAATATTTCACAGCATTAATACAGTTATGTACTAGACTGGACAATGGTAAGCAGAGCCAGTACTTATATCAACAATGGCCTTATCTGTGTGAAGTTTGTATGTTCTCCCTGTGTTTGCGTGGGTTTCCTCCCACACTCCAAAAAACATACTGTTAGGTTAATTGGCTGCTATCAAAATTGACCCTAGTCTCTCCCTCTCTGTCTGTGTGTGAGTGTGTGTCTATATTAGGGAATTTAGACTGTAAGCTCCAATAGGGTAGGGACTGATGTGAATGGGTTCTCTGTACAGCGCTGCGCTATTAGTGACACTATATAAATAAATGATAATGAGGATGATGATGATATGTGTTTACTATGCCTATACACATAGCCAGCTTTCACACTTGATTGGCAGATTAATGCATCATTATTGCTAAGTTTGATAACAGTTGTCTAATACAGTGACACTGGTAGAGAAAACCACTATAGACATTCACATAAGCAGCTCTCATCATCATCATTTATGGCATAAGACTTCTTTAATTATACTAAGTTTTTGAGCAGGTCTGCATTATACTTAATTATATAAGGGAGATGTACTTTTAGTAAAAAGTAGCTCTCCAATTTCAAAAGTACATCAACGTAGTATTAATACTTAGATTTAAAGATTTTCTGGGATAAATGAAATACATTCCCAGCAGCCATCTCCCTTTGCCTCTATCTTATTGCATATTTTGTCCTAATGTGCTTTCATATTTACATGTCACCATGTTTCCATTGGCTAGTACCTTAAAGTCAGATGTCTGTCAAGCAAACTGACCAGTGACAGAATTGCTTTGTGAGGTTTACATCTTTATGACATCAAATGCTTCACATGAAAAATGCAGTTCATTGTCAAAAATCAGCTATATTAGGAGAGTGAGAATTGTGTTTTAGCATCAATTACACACTAAATATGCTGTCATTGTGTATGTTTAATGGATGTCTTTCAGTTTTAAAGATAGACAGACCGATAGATAGATAGATAGATAGATAGATAGAAAGATAGAAAGATAGATAGATAGAAAGATAGATAGATAGACAGACAGACAGACAGACTGATTTCAACTGGAAGCAGTGCTTACATATTGCTTAATTTTTGGTGGTTATTAAATAGTATGGGTAGGCAAGAAAAGTGCATATATCTTTTATTAGCATAAACTTACCCAAATGCGCTCTTGCATATTTAAGGCATTCAAAGTAATAATATTTCACAGCATTAATACAGTTATGTACTAGACTGGACAATGGTAAGCAGAGCCAGTACTTATATCAACAATGGCCTTATCTGTGTGAAGTTTGTATGTTCTCCCTGTGTTTGCGTGGGTTTCCTCCCACACTCCAAAAAACATACTGTTAGGTTAATTGGCTGCTATCAAAATTGACCCTAGTCTCTCCCTCTCTGTCTGTGTGTGAGTGTGTGTCTATATTAGGGAATTTAGACTGTAAGCTCCAATAGGGTAGGGACTGATGTGAATGGGTTCTCTGTACAGCGCTGCGCTATTAGTGACACTATATAAATAAATGATAATGAGGATGATGATGATATGTGTTTACTATGCCTATACACATAGCCAGCTTTCACACTTGATTGGCAGATTAATGCATCATTATTGCTAAGTTTGATAACAGTTGTCTAATACAGTGACACTGGTAGAGAAAACCACTATAGACATTCACATAAGCAGCTCTCATCATCATCATTTATGGCATAAGACTTCTTTAATTATACTAAGTTTTTGAGCAGGTCTGCATTATACTTAATTATATAAGGGAGATGTACTTTTAGTAAAAAGTAGCTCTCCAATTTCAAAAGTACATCAACGTAGTATTAATACTTAGATTTAAAGATTTTCTGGGATAAATGAAATACATTCCCAGCAGCCATCTCCCTTTGCCTCTATCTTATTGCATATTTTGTCCTAATGTGCTTTCATATTTACATGTCACCATGTTTCCATTGGCTAGTACCTTAAAGTCAGATGTCTGTCAAGCAAACTGACCAGTGACAGAATTGCTTTGTGAGGTTTACATCTTTATGACATCAAATGCTTCACATGAAAAATGCAGTTCATTGTCAAAAATCAGCTATATTAGGAGAGTGAGAATTGTGTTTTAGCATCAATTACACACTAAATATGCTGTCATTGTGTATGTTTAATGGATGTCTTTCAGTTTTAAAGATAGACAGACCGATAGATAGATAGATAGAAAGATAGAAAGATAGATAGATAGAAAGATAGATAGACAGACAGACAGACAGACTGATTTCAACTGGAAGCAGTGCTTACATATTGCTTAATTTTTGGTGGTTATTAAATAGTATGGGTAGGCAAGAAAAGTGCATATATCTTTTATTAGCATAAACTTACCCAAATGCGCTCTTGCATATTTAAGGCATTCAAAGTAATAATATTTCACAGCATTAATACAGTTATGTACTAGACTGGACAATGGTAAGCAGAGCCAGTACTTATATCAACAATGGCCTTATCTGTGTGAAGTTTGTATGTTCTCCCTGTGTTTGCGTGGGTTTCCTCCGGGTGCTGTGGTTTCCTCCCACACTCCAAAAAACATACTGTTAGGTTAATTGGCTGCTATCAAAATTGACCCTAGTCTCTCCCTCTCTGTCTGTGTGTGAGTGTGTGTCTATATTAGGGAATTTAGACTGTAAGCTCCAATAGGGTAGGGACTGATGTGAATGGGTTCTCTGTACAGCGCTGCGCTATTAGTGACACTATATAAATAAATGATAATGAGGATGATGATGATATGTGTTTACTATGCCTATACACATAGCCAGCTTTCACACTTGATTGGCAGATTAATGCATCATTATTGCTAAGTTTGATAACAGTTGTCTAATACAATGACACTGGTAGAGAAAACCACTATAGACATTCACATAAGCAGCTCTCATCATCATCATTTATGGCATAAGACTTCTTTAATTATACTAAGTTTTTGAGCAGGTCTGCATTATACTTAATTATATAAGGGAGATGTACTTTTAGTAAAAAGTAGCTCTCCAATTTCAAAAGTACATCAACGTAGTATTAATACTTAGATTTAAAGATTTTCTGGGATAAATGAAATACATTCCCAGCAGCCATCTCCCTTTGCCTCTATCTTATTGCATATTTTGTCCTAATGTGCTTTCATATTTACATGTCACCATGTTTCCATTGGCTAGTACCTTAAAGTCAGATGTCTGTCAAGCAAACTGACCAGTGACAGAATTGCTTTGTGAGGTTTACATCTTTATGACATCAAATGCTTCACATGAAAAATGCAGTTCATTGTCAAAAATCAGCTATATTAGGAGAGTGAGAATTGTGTTTTAGCATCAATTACACACTAAATATGCTGTCATTGTGTATGTTTAATGGATGTCTTTCAGTTTTAAAGATAGACAGACCGATAGATAGATAGATAGAAAGATAGAAAGATAGATAGATAGAAAGATAGATAGACAGACAGACAGACAGACTGATTTCAACTGGAAGCAGTGCTTACATATTGCTTAATTTTTGGTGGTTATTAAATAGTATGGGTAGGCAAGAAAAGTGCATATATCTTTTATTAGCATAAACTTACCCAAATGCGCTCTTGCATATTTAAGGCATTCAAAGTAATAATATTTCACAGCATTAATACAGTTATGTACTAGACTGGACAATGGTAAGCAGAGCCAGTACTTATATCAACAATGGCCTTATCTGTGTGAAGTTTGTATGTTCTCCCTGTGTTTGCGTGGGTTTCCTCCGGGTGCTGTGGTTTCCTCCCACACTCCAAAAAACATACTGTTAGGTTAATTGGCTGCTATCAAAATTGACCCTAGTCTCTCCCTCTCTGTCTGTGTGTGAGTGTGTGTCTATATTAGGGAATTTAGACTGTAAGCTCCAATAGGGTAGGGACTGATGTGAATGGGTTCTCTGTACAGCGCTGCGCTATTAGTGACACTATATAAATAAATGATAATGAGGATGATGATGATATGTGTTTACTATGCCTATACACATAGCCAGCTTTCACACTTGATTGGCAGATTAATGCATCATTATTGCTAAGTTTGATAACAGTTGTCTAATACAGTGACACTGGTAGAGAAAACCACTATAGACATTCACATAAGCAGCTCTCATCATCATCATTTATGGCATAAGACTTCTTTAATTATACTAAGTTTTTGAGCAGGTCTGCATTATACTTAATTATATAAGGGAGATGTACTTTTAGTAAAAAGTAGCTCTCCAATTTCAAAAGTACATCAACGTAGTATTAATACTTAGATTTAAAGATTTTCTGGGATAAATGAAATACATTCCCAGCAGCCATCTCCCTTTGCCTCTATCTTATTGCATATTTTGTCCTAATGTGCTTTCATATTTACATGTCACCATGTTTCCATTGGCTAGTACCTTAAAGTCAGATGTCTGTCAAGCAAACTGACCAGTGACAGAATTGCTTTGTGAGGTTTACATCTTTATTACATCAAATGCTTCACATGAAAAATGCAGTTCATTGTCAAAAATCAGCTATATTAGGAGAGTGAGAATTGTGTTTTAGCATCAATTACACACTAAATATGCTGTCATTGTGTATGTTTAATGGATGTCTTTCAGTTTTAAAGATAGACAGACGGATAGATAGATAGAAAGATAGAAAGATAGAAAGATAGATAGATAGATAGATAGATAGACAGACAGACTGATTTCAACTGGAAGCAGTGCTTACATATTGCTTAATTTTTGGTGGTTATTAAATAGTATGGGTAGGCAAGAAAAGTGCATATATCTTTTATTAGCATAAACTTACCCAAATGCGCTCTTGCATATTTAAGGCATTCAAAGTAATAATATTTCACAGCATTAATACAGTTATGTACTAGACTGGACAATGGTAAGCAGAGCCAGTACTTATATCAACAATGGCCTTATCTGTGTGAAGTTTGTATGTTCTCCCTGTGTTTGCGTGGGTTTCCTCCCACACTCCAAAAAACATACTGTTAGGTTAATTGGCTGCTATCAAAATTGACCCTAGTCTCTCCCTCTCTGTCTGTGTGTGAGTGTGTGTCTATATTAGGGAATTTAGACTGTAAGCTCCAATAGGGTATGGACTGATGTGAATGGGTTCTCTGTACAGCGCTGCGCTATTAGTGACACTATATAAATAAATGATAATGAGGATGATGATGATATGTGTTTACTATGCCTATACACATAGCCAGCTTTCACACTTGATTGGCAGATTAATGCATCATTATTGCTAAGTTTGATAACAGTTGTCTAATACAGTGACACTGGTAGAGAAAACCACTATAGACATTCACATAAGCAGCTCTCATCATCATCATTTATGGCATAAGACTTCTTTAATTATACTAAGTTTTTGAGCAGGTGTGCATTATACTTAATTATATAAGGGAGATGTACTTTTAGTAAAAAGTAGCTCTCCAATTTCAAAAGTACATCAACGTAGTATTAATACTTAGATTTAAAGATTTTCTGGGATAAATGAAATACATTCCCAGCAGCCATCTCCCTTTGCCTCTATCTTATTGCATATTTTGTCCTAATGTGCTTTCATATTTACATGTCACCATGTTTCCATTGGCTAGTACCTTAAAGTCAGATGTCTGTCAAGCAAACTGACCAGTGACAGAATTGCTTTGTGAGGTTTACATCTTTATGACATCAAATGCTTCACATGAAAAATGCAGTTCATTGTCAAAAATCAGCTATATTAGGAGAGTGAGAATTGTGTTTTAGCATCAATTACACACTAAATATGCTGTCATTGTGTATGTTTAATGGATGTCTTTCAGTTTTAAAGATAGACAGACCGATAGAAAGATAGATAGATAGAAAGATAGATAGATAGACAGACAGACAGACAGACTGATTTCAACTGGAAGCAGTGCTTACATATTGCTTAATTTTTGGTGGTTATTAAATAGTATGGGTAGGCAAGAAAAGTGCATATATCTTTTATTAGCATAAACTTACCCAAATGCGCTCTTGCATATTTAAGGCATTCAAAGTAATAATATTTCACAGCATTAATACAGTTATGTACTAGACTGGACAATGGTAAGCAGAGCCAGTACTTATATCAACAATGGCCTTATCTGTGTGAAGTTTGTATGTTCTCCCTGTGTTTGCGTGGGTTTCCTCCCACACTCCAAAAAACATACTGTTAGGTTAATTGGCTGCTATCAAAATTGACCCTAGTCTCTCCCTCTCTGTCTGTGTGTGAGTGTGTGTCTATATTAGGGAATTTAGACTGTAAGCTCCAATAGGGTAGGGACTGATGTGAATGGGTTCTCTGTACAGCGCTGCGCTATTAGTGACACTATATAAATAAATGATAATGAGGATGATGATGATATGTGTTTACTATGCCTATACACATAGCCAGCTTTCACACTTGATTGGCAGATTAATGCATCATTATTGCTAAGTTTGATAACAGTTGTCTAATACAGTGACACTGGTAGAGAAAACCACTATAGACATTCACATAAGCAGCTCTCATCATCATCATTTATGGCATAAGACTTCTTTAATTATACTAAGTTTTTGAGCAGGTCTGCATTATACTTAATTATATAAGGGAGATGTACTTTTAGTAAAAAGTAGCTCTCCAATTTCAAAAGTACATCAACGTAGTATTAATACTTAGATTTAAAGATTTTCTGGGATAAATGAAATACATTCCCAGCAGCCATCTCCCTTTGCCTCTATCTTATTGCATATTTTGTCCTAATGTGCTTTCATATTTACATGTCACCATGTTTCCATTGGCTAGTACCTTAAAGTCAGATGTCTGTCAAGCAAACTGACCAGTGACAGAAGTTTAAGTGAAGCCCTAAGCTGAGGGCAATTAAAATTTTGTGCTATATTTCATCAGCACTGCATTAGGAGTTAAACATTTGGTGTCAGCCAGCCTATCACTCCTGGGGGAGTGGTTTCACAGGAGGGCATAAATTACATGGGAGATGGGGGCTGGCTCTCTCTTGTCCTGGATGCCAGATAAGGAGACAGTGGCTGTGCAGTCAGGCTGAGTACCATATATTACTTGTTCTGTCATTTGTTTCATTGTTTTTCTCTCTTGCTCTTCTCCCTCTTTCCCTCACTTGGGCTTTATTCTCCCCTAACTAATTCTTCTTTCCTCCTCTGCCTCCTTTAGTTCTCCCCTTCCACAGCTCGTTCATCCAACTCTCCCCCCGCCCCCTCCCAACCCCATCTCGCTGCCCAGCTCTGTAGCACCCAGTCCCACAGTAGTATAGTCTAAATTTGGCCACCATGTCCCGTCCACGCCGTAGTGTAGGTACCCCAGCCCGCTTCCAAGAGAGCCCAGATAGTATTGCTGATGTGCGGGCGGTAGCCCCGCCCCCCGGAGCCGCCGCGGCGGCCATTTTAAAATTTCAACAAGTGCCTGCGAGCGGTGGAGGGGAGCCTCTCACCGCCGCAGGTGCTGGGCTTATGTCGGCGCCTGAGCTTGCTAGGAGCTCAGGTAGCCAGGGGGACAAGAGGGCAGAAGCCTCTGAAGTGGCAGCGCCTGTCGGCGGTGGCGGGGAGCCGCTCACCGCTGCAGGCTCTGTAGGGATGATGTCACCAGAGCTCATTAGGAGCTCCGGTCAGCTTGACATTTGCACAGTGGGTTTAGAAGTGCCTGTCAGCGGTGGAGGGGAGCCTCTCACCGCTGCAGGCTCAGGGGGGAGTTTTAACCCTGTCAGTAAGGGCAATGTGGAGCCTGTGAGTGGTGGAGGGGACCCTCACACCACAGCAGGCTTACTGGATGGGGTTTCACCAAGGGGCATTAGGAGCCCTGTTAGCCAAGAGCCTTTGGTTATGGCAGAAAGAATGGTGGGTGAGCCTGTCAGCGGGGGAGGGGAGCCTCTCGCCGCCGCAGACACTCTGAGTGCACAGGCTCGAGAGGCCACTGGTGCCTCCATTCGCCGAAAGGGCAATAAAAAGGGTAATGTCAGAAGGTCACGTGCGCCAGAGCGGGCTGTGAGCCCTCCCAATGCTGGTGCACGTAAACAGGTAAGGGGAGCGAAGAGAGGTAGGGGAGGCAGGATGTTATCCCCGTCAATCAATCGCTCACGGGAAAGTAATGTGACCCCACATACAAGGAACACTGCTAGCGAAATCGGGGTGGGGGTTGTTAGCGAGCAAATGGAGGTTTCAGCACACAATTTTAGTTATGTTCCGGTCCACGGTTCCAATTATTTCCCACATACACCCCCTTCATTTGAACCGCAGAATGTCATACCCAACACAGTTATGCCGCCCCCTACTCCCGGAAGTCTAGGGAGTAATAACATAGGGAGAGGGAGGGCTCAAACAGGGTTCCCACACGCAAGTTTGCCCACATTAATGCCAGAAGGGTGGTCAAGGCATAGCGGCCGCACATTATCATCGGGAGGCCCTTCAGCGTCGTTGGGCGCCCCAAGTATAATTGGATCACAGTTCCCTATGTTCGAGCAAGAAGTTACTGGTCCATCTTGGTTTCCTTCGGGGGTGGGCAATATTTTGCCTTATCGAGGACGGGCCGTAACGCAGCCGGGGAACCCCCCCTTTAACGCCGATAATAACCAGTCCCAATACGGGCAGCCCTTTCACGTCCATAACATTCAGGCAAGTAATAACGCAGCCTGGTCCCTCCCTTACCCTCCCCCTCAGACACAAGGGGAACATAGTATGGCCAGACTATGGATTGCTCCATATCCGCCGCAGGAGAGAAGCCTGCCGCAGATCGGAGCACACTTTTCGTGGAGGCAGGATACTTCCCCTCCGGTAGGTCACATTCATAGCCCCGCTCCCTATCCGGTTAGCAGGCCTTTGGATCATCCACAAACCCAGGGTTTTGGTAGTGGTGCTACTAGGGATAATAGGGCATTAATGTCGCTCAGCAGTGTGGGGCATGGGTGTGCAGTAATGGATGTTTTGCCGGCTGCTAACGTTTCTTCTCGCCCAGTAACACAGGCACAGCCAGATAATGGAATCGTCGCGGTTGGAGGAGGAGCTTCAATACAACAAGCTGGTATGCCGGCCAGTGGACCCGAGACGACAGGAATCATCACAGCGGCCGCTGGGTCTCAAGCCATCGCCCCACAGCCGGGACAAGGGATTCCGGTTACCATTGCTGGTGAGAACCCTTCTTTATTGACACTACACCCATTGACACATAGCGCTCCAATGTCATCTACTGATGACGATTCGTCAGATGATGAGCAAGGACCGCGCAAGCTGCTGCGATTATTAAAGGAACATTTGGTTCAACCAGTGAAAGCGGCTCCCGCAGTAGCCTTGCCTCGCGCAGCGTTAGGGGGCCCCATGGTGTTGTGTGACAATACGGCGCTACTGACAGGTGTGAGACCATGTGTGAGGGACAGGATCAACAAAGGATTCCTGGTGGATATGTTTACCTTAACGAAACAATCCAAAAAGCAGTTGACAGCTGCGTGTAGTAGAGGGGGAATAGGTGAGGAAGCTTACCGGTCATTCCATAACTGGTTGTCAGGCTTCTGCGTATTCGCGGCCTGTTACTTGGAAACCAGACCCGAGGCGCTGGTAGACATATGGCGCTACCTGCACCTCATAACGGAGATGGTAGTCAATGATGGGCCTACAATATGGCGTAGGTATGACGAGAGTTTCAGGGAAAAAGCCAACGGGATGAAGCGTATTCCCTTTGAGTGCAAGGATGTTGAAACGTGGTCGAAACTAATGCGACCTCAGAGTGAGGAGCAACGTCCAAGTGTCAGGTTTCCAGGAGGAGGGGGGCGTGGAGCCCCCCGCCGTAAGCAGAACAGATGTTTTGCGTTCAATAATTCCACCTGCAACAGGGGGGACAACTGCAGGTATAGGCACGCCTGTGCGATCTGTAGAGGCCCGCACCCAGTGCGGGAATGCACCAGGAATGCTCCAGGTGCAGGAAGGGGACGGGGCATGTCAGGACCCACTGGGCAAGGCCCCATCGCCCATTAAGTTAGATGTGTTGGTCAGATGGCTTGGTTTCTTTCCTGATGCCGCACAAGCCAAGTTTCTGAAAGAAGGTTTCACTGTAGGTTTTAGGCTTCCCATATCCGGGCCGGTACGGTCCGGGGATGGCCGGAATTTGAAGTCGGCGTCTGTCTTGCCAGAAGTAGTACTCGAAAAGGTCAATAAAGA
This sequence comes from Mixophyes fleayi, assembly GCF_038048845.1. NCBI lineage: Eukaryota > Metazoa > Chordata > Amphibia > Anura > Limnodynastidae > Mixophyes > Mixophyes fleayi. The sequence goes on from NW_027448421.1 coordinate 97,282, forward strand.
AGTGGCCTTAGGAAGGATGCAGGGTCCTTTTCCGTCTCCTCCGTTGACGAACTTAATCTTATCCCCTATAGGAGTAGTGCCTAAGAAAGCTGAGGGTAAATACCGGTTAATTCAGCACCTGTCCCACCCCATCGGTTCGTCGGTAAACGACGCCATAGATGCTCACCATAGCTCGGTAATTTACCAGTCTTTCGAGGAAGCTTTGGCCCTAGTGAGATCTTATGGGAAAGGCGCACTTCTAGCTAAGCTGGACATCGAGTCTGCTTTTAGACTTCTCCCGCTTCACCCAGAATCTTTTAGATTCATGGGCTTCAAATTCCAAGACGGCTTTTATATTGATCGCTGTCTTCCTATGGGCTGTTCGGTGTCATGTTCGTTTTTTGAGTGCTTCAGCTCCTTCCTGCATTGGTGTATACAAGCAGGAACGGGCCACGTGGGGGTAGCACACTATTTAGACGATTTTTTGTTTGTAGGCCCAGGTTCATCCCTTGTTTGCTCTGAAATTTTGTTTGCAGCAAAAGCTCTTTTTGTTGTTATGGGAGTTCCTATTGCCCATGACAAAACAGAGGGTCCCGCCACCTGCTTATCATTTCTGGGAATAGAGATAGACACCATGGTAGGATGTTGTCGCTTACCCAGGGATAAGATTGAGAAACTGCAAACAATCATATCGGAGGTTCTGAGTGCAGATGCTAGCTCTCTGCGGCGCATCCAGTCACTTCTGGGTACATTGAATTTTGCTTGTAGGGTAATCCCTATGGGCAGGATATTTAGCAGGAAGTTACAATTGGCCACAGCTGGCTTGACAAGGCCTCATGCACGGATTCGCCTAGCATCCGATATTAGGGCAGATCTTAAGATCTGGGCAACTTTCTTGCAAGATTTTATTGGCGTGCGGATTTGGCCTGAATGTCCAGTATCTAGTAGGGAATTAGAACTGCACACGGATGCTTCCGGAGCCCACGGCTTCGGAACCTTTTTTCAAGGGGAATGGTGTGCGGCTACTTGGCCGACGGAATGGCATATAAATGGCCTAGTTAAGAACATGTTGGTGCTAGAGCTGTTTCCCATAGTACTGTCCCTAGAGCTATGGGCGAAGAGTTTGTCTGGCCGGAACGTAGTGTTCTGGTGTGACAATCTCGGGGTAGTTCAAGCTATTAATCGTCAGACCGCTTCCTCTCTGCCAGCAGTTAACTTATTACGCAGACTGGTGTTACGTTCGTTAGAGTTCGACATTTCATTTCGGGCCAAACATGTTCCCGGCATAGAGAATCACATAGCTGACTCTCTATCTCACTGCCAATGGCGGCGTTTCCGGTTTTTAGCACCCCAAGCTAGACTAACTGGTATTCCCTGTCCCCTTTCCGCTTGGCAGATGGTCGAGCCGGTATAATGGGTCTGGCGGAATTGTCGTTGGCTGCTTCCACAAGAAAATCGTATAGAACTGCCTGGCACCAATGGCAATTGTTCCTGAGTTCGTATCCGGGCTGTCACCCTTCAACTCAAAAGGTTCCCATGTTAGATTTCATGTGGAGTAGGTACCTCCAAGGAGCATCAAAATCCAATATGGCCTCTACCCTGTCAGGGATTTCCTTTATGGCTCGTCTGCATAGTGTGGCGGACCCCACTAAGGGCTTCATGATCTCCAAAGCATTGAGAGGTTGGGCAAAGGAACGGCCGGTAGAGGTGGACGCAAGACGTCCCATTTCCGTAGCTATTTTGAGGTTATTGGTTAGTGCGCTCACAGTGGTCACAACGAATCAGTATGAATCGCTCCTTTTCAGCACAGCATTTTGCATGGCCTTCCATGGGGCTTTTAGAATAAGTGAACTGGTTGCGCGATCTAATGCAGATATTGGTAATGCGCTATTGGCGAAGTATACATATATTACTGATTCACACGTGGGTTGTAAATTAGCCAGCTCAAAGACTGACCAACTTAGTAAAGGGCATTGGTTTAACATAGCAGCACAGGAAGATACGGGTATATGCCCGGTGGCTTGGTGCTCAAAATTTTCAATAGTTCGCCCAAAAGAAGGGAAGATGTGGCTGATACATGCAGATGGTTCACCCCTTTCCAAATTCCAATTTAATGCAGTATTTAAACGTGCGTTGGGGCATGTGGGTTTAGACCCATCGCTCTATGGTACCCATTCATTTAGAATCGGGGCGGCTACTGCCGCAGCAGAAAGAGGCGAGTCGCCCTCGGTTATACAGGCAATAGGCCGCTGGAAGTCAGGAGCTTATAAGTCATATATACGCCCACAACCCTAGCATAAGGTAAATACTGCCCCACCATGGCGATAACCTTGGGCTCTGCTGCTTGTCGCTTTTAGCGAGGGCGTGAGGGGATTTTTTCCCTGTTTTCACTGGATCAAGGTCTGATTGGCTATGGGCCTCCAGGGTTTGCAGGTTTTTTGTCCTTCACCTTGGTTATTGCTGCCTACCCCTTCCCATCATGGTTCACTGTACTACTACAGGTATTCATATATTATGTCGGCTTGTACGGCTGATTGTAGTCAGGGAAGTAGGCACAATAATATTTTAAGCTGGTGGCAATGCGTAAAGTGTGCGCTTAGGCGTTTACACTTGGTAAGTTTTGAACAGCATGCAAGTTGGTCAGTCTTTGGTGAAGCGGCTATTGTGATGGGATCGCGCTGGCGGATGTATTCTTAACATACAGGGATCGGTAAGGTAAAGCGGATCCACAGCCATGGGAACTGCTTGGTCAACATTATCCTGCATGTTATAGTTTTTAGCTGTCGTATGTCACTTCAGGGGAGAAAGCGGTCCCACAGTTTATTGGACCTGCTTGGATAAACACCCCGATAGTTTGTACTTTAGATATAAAAGGTATGACATACGTCAGTGGACGGAGGCTAAAGCGGTCTGGCAGTAACATGTAGACCTGTGTTTTTAAATAAACCTTTTATACTCATATTTATGTGCTGCAGCTTTGGAGGATAAAGCAGTCTTATGGTGCACATTGACCTGCTTGGTAGTTGACCTTCAATATTTAGTATGCATACACTGCAGTTTATGGAGTTTTAAGCCGTGTCATAGTTCATTTAGACCGGCTTGGTATACGAATTTATGTTAAAGCGGTTCGTTAGTTGCACCGGAACCCGCTTGGTTGTTTCTCCATTTTTTAATATGTTATAAGGTTAAAGTGGTCTCTTTAAATTTACATCCAGACCTGCTTGGTTTTAAGATACCTCCGGTTTTCTCTGTTATGAGAAAAAGTTTGTTAATTAGTTGCTCATGGACCAATGGGTGTTAAGCTTCAGGATAGCTTGTCATGACCTTCTGTGGAGTGCAGAGGTTGATTCACACCAGCAGATATATATGTTTGGTTCGAATGAGCAAATTAATTTTATGGCCCTAACCAATTATATTTTTTGGTCTTAGGTCTGCAGAAGATTAACGTATGGGTCATAGGCCACTCATATGTATATTGGGCCGAGAAACATCATATGGCCTACGACTGGTCCCTATTTACCAACCCTATAACATTCAGATGGGTTGGAAGGAGGGGATTGTTATGGCATGCTATCATGCCACTTTTGGACAACGAAATCAATCAATTTGGCCCCCCTGACATTCTATTGGTTCATGCAGGCGGTAATGATCTAGGCCATGTCAAATCCTTGGATTTAATTATAGGTATAAGAGAGGATTTGAGAGCGTTACATGCTAGATGGCCTGGGATTAGGATAGGTTGGTCCCACATTATCCCCCGCCTTGCTTGGAGAATGCCCATCGCCCCTCCCGTTATGAAGACCATAATTCGGAAGGTCAATAAGGCCGCAAGTAAAGTGGTCGAAGCTTTAGGTGGGTTTGCTATTGCTCACCCATGGATTACGGTGAGGCACACTCATTTTTTCCGTACAGACGGGGTGCACCTCACAGATGAGGGCATGGAGTGGTTCATTATTCATCTTTATAGGTTTTTAGGTCCCTTAGTTCTTTCTCTGTGTGGCGGGCCAGGTTCCCGTTAAAGGGTCCTGGCTGTGGGTAGGAGAGCAATGCAGTCAGCGGCTGATCGAAGGTGCTACCGTTTAATTGGCCGCACGTCACTGCCCCTTTTGCAGTAACCTGACTCTTGGCCTCTGGGGCGGAGGATATACGGTCGTATATGACAATGTGAGTCCAGAAGGGGGCAGTCACGATGACGCCAAGTTTAGTACCGACCAATCGTAAAGACTTGGGATCCGTAAAGTCTTGGGACAGCGGTATTGCTTCACCTTACGCTGGATTGGTTTAAAGTTTAGTCGTTAGCTGACTGCTTCGCTCTCGTCGCCATTCAGAGTTTTAAAATAAAATTCTTCCACAAAAATAAATACGCCCCTTTTTTGCCAAACTTATATCTTGTGTCCGTGTCGTTATTTTAGATAAGAGGTATTAAGTGTTTAATCATTAAGGTATAAGTGCAAAGATAAAAGGTATTAGCACTGAACATTTTAGTTTAAGTGAAGCCCTAAGCTGAGGGCAATTAAAATTTTGTGCTATATTTCATCAGCACTGCATTAGGAGTTAAACATTTGGTGTCAGCCAGCCTATCACTCCTGGGGGAGTGGTTTCACAGGAGGGCATAAATTACATGGGAGATGGGGGCTGGCTCTCTCTTGTCCTGGATGCCAGATACCTCCCTCCCGCCCGGCATAAGCTGGTTATACTAAATTCAGGCCTTGTCTTAGGTCAAGGCGCTGCGGGTAGGAGAGCAATGCAGTCAGCGGCTGATCGAAGGTGCTACCGTTTAATTGGCCGCACGTCACTGCCCCTTTTGCAGTAACCTGACTCTTGGCCTCTGGGGCGGAGGATATACGGTCGTATATGACAATGTGAGTCCAGAAGGGGGCAGTCACGATGACGCCAAGTTTAGTACCGACCAATCGTAAAGACTTGGGATCCGTAAAGTCTTGGGACAGCGGTATTGCTTCACCTTACGCTGGATTGGTTTAAAGTTTAGTCGTTAGCTGACTGCTTCGCTCTCGTCGCCATTCAGAGTTTTAAAATAAAATTCTTCCACAAAAATAAATACGCCCCTTTTTTGCCAAACTTATATCTTGTGTCCGTGTCGTTATTTTAGATAAGAGGTATTAAGTGTTTAATCATTAAGGTATAAGTGCAAAGATAAAAGGTATTAGCACTGAACATTTTATTGCATATTTTGTCCTAATGTGCTTTCATATTTACATGTCACCATGTTTCCATTGGCTAGTACCTTAAAGTCAGATGTCTGTCAAGCAAACTGACCAGTGACAGAATTGCTTTGTGAGGTTTACATCTTTATGACATCAAATGCTTCACATGAAAAATGCAGTTCATTGTCAAAAATCAGCTATATTAGGAGAGTGAGAATTGTGTTTTAGCATCAATTACACACTAAATATGCTGTCATTGTGTATGTTTAATGGATGTCTTTCAGTTTTAAAGATAGACAGACGGATAGATAGATAGAAAGATAGAAAGATAGATAGATAGAAAGATAGATAGACAGACAGACAGACAGACTGATTTCAACTGGAAGCAGTGCTTACATATTGCTTAATTTTTGGTGGTTATTAAATAGTATGGGTAGGCAAGAAAAGTGCATATATCTTTTATTAGCATAAACTTACCCAAATGCGCTCTTGCATATTTAAGGCATTCAAAGTAATAATATTTCACAGCATTAATACAGTTATGTACTAGACTGGACAATGGTAAGCAGAGCCAGTACTTATATCAACAATGGCCTTATCTGTGTGAAGTTTGTATGTTCTCCCTGTGTTTGCGTGGGTTTCCTCCCACACTCCAAAAAACATACTGTTAGGTTAATTGGCTGCTATCAAAATTGACCCTAGTCTCTCCCTCTCTGTCTGTGTGTGTGTGTGTCTATATTAGGGAATTTAGACTGTAAGCTCCAATAGGGTAGGGACTGATGTGAATGGGTTCTCTGTACAGCGCTGCGCTATTAGTGACACTATATAAATAAATGATAATGAGGATGATGATGATATGTGTTTACTATGCCTATACACATAGCCAGCTTTCACACTTGATTGGCAGATTAATGCATCATTATTGCTAAGTTTGATAACAGTTGTCTAATACAGTGACACTGGTAGAGAAAACCACTATAGACATTCACATAAGCAGCTCTCATCATCATCATTTATTGCATAAGACTTCTTTAATTATACTAAGTTTTTGAGCAGGTCTGCATTATACTTAATTATATAAGGGAGATGTACTTTTAGTAAAAAGTAGCTCTCCAATTTCAAAAGTACATCAACGTAGTATTAATACTTAGATTTAAAGATTTTCTGGGATAAATGAAATACATTCCCAGCAGCCATCTCCCTTTGCCTCTATCTTATTGCATATTTTGTCCTAATGTGCTTTCATATTTACATGTCACCATGTTTCCATTGGCTAGTACCTTAAAGTCAGATGTCTGTCAAGCAAACTGACCAGTGACAGAATTGCTTTGTGAGGTTTACATCTTTATGACATCAAATGCTTCACATGAAAAATGCAGTTCATTGTCAAAAATCAGCTATATTAGGAGAGTGAGAATTGTGTTTTAGCATCAATTACACACTAAATATGCTGTCATTGTGTATGTTTAATGGATGTCTTTCAGTTTTAAAGATAGACAGACGGATAGATAGATAGAAAGATAGAAAGATAGATAGATAGATAGACAGACAGACAGACTGATTTCAACTGGAAGCAGTGCTTACATATTGCTTAATTTTTGGTGGTTATTAAATAGTATGGGTAGGCAAGAAAAGTGCATATATCTTTTATTAGCATAAACTTACCCAAATGCGCTCTTGCATATTTAAGGCATTCAAAGTAATAATATTTCACAGCATTAATACAGTTATGTACTAGACTGGACAATGGTAAGCAGAGCCAGTACTTATATCAACAATGGCCTTATCTGTGTGAAGTTTGTATGTTCTCCCTGTGTTTGCGTGGGTTTCCTCCCACACTCCAAAAAACATACTGTTAGGTTAATTGGCTGCTATCAAAATTGACCCTAGTCTCTCCCTCTCTGTCTGTGTGTGAGTGTGTGTCTATATTAGGGAATTTAGACTGTAAGCTCCAATAGGGTAGGGACTGATGTGAATGGGTTCTCTGTACAGCGCTGCGCTATTAGTGACACTATATAAATAAATGATAATGAGGATGATGATGATATGTGTTTACTATGCCTATACACATAGCCAGCTTTCACACTTGATTGGCAGATTAATGCATCATTATTGCTAAGTTTGATAACAGTTGTCTAATACAGTGACACTGCTAGAGAAAACCACTATAGACATTCACATAAGCAGCTCTCATCATCATCATTTATGGCATAAGACTTCTTTAATTATACTAAGTTTTTGAGCAGGTCTGCATTATACTTAATTATATAAGGGAGATGTACTTTTAGTAAAAAGTAGCTCTCCAATTTCAAAAGTACATCAACGTAGTATTAATACTTAGATTTAAAGATTTTCTGGGATAAATGAAATACATTCCCAGCAGCCATCTCCCTTTGCCTCTATCTTATTGCATATTTTGTCCTAATGTGCTTTCATATTTACATGTCACCATGTTTCCATTGGCTAGTACCTTAAAGTCAGATGTCTGTCAAGCAAACTGACCAGTGACAGAATTGCTTTGTGAGGTTTACATCTTTATGACATCAAATGCTTCACATGAAAAATGCAGTTCATTGTCAAAAATCAGCTATATTAGGAGAGTGAGAATTGTGTTTTAGCATCAATTACACACTAAATATGCTGTCATTGTGTATGTTTAATGGATGTCTTTCAGTTTTAAAGATAGACAGACCGATAGATAGATAGATAGAAAGATAGAAAGATAGATAGATAGAAAGATAGATAGACAGACAGACAGACAGACTGATTTCAACTGGAAGCAGTGCTTACATATTGCTTAATTTTTGGTGGTTATTAAATAGTATGGGTAGGCAAGAAAAGTGCATATATCTTTTATTAGCATAAACTTACCCAAATGCGCTCTTGCATATTTAAGGCATTCAAAGTAATAATATTTCACAGCATTAATACAGTTATGTACTAGACTGGACAATGGTAAGCAGAGCCAGTACTTATATCAACAATGGCCTTATCTGTGTGAAGTTTGTATGTTCTCCCTGTGTTTGCGTGGGTTTCCTCCCACACTCCAAAAAACATACTGTTAGGTTAATTGGCTGCTATCAAAATTGACCCTAGTCTCTCCCTCTCTGTCTGTGTGTGAGTGTGTGTCTATATTAGGGAATTTAGACTGTAAGCTCCAATAGGGTAGGGACTGATGTGAATGGGTTCTCTGTACAGCGCTGCGCTATTAGTGACACTATATAAATAAATGATAATGAGGATGATGATGATATGTGTTTACTATGCCTATACACATAGCCAGCTTTCACACTTGATTGGCAGATTAATGCATCATTATTGCTAAGTTTGATAACAGTTGTCTAATACAGTGACACTGGTAGAGAAAACCACTATAGACATTCACATAAGCAGCTCTCATCATCATCATTTATTGCATAAGACTTCTTTAATTATACTAAGTTTTTGAGCAGGTCTGCATTATACTTAATTATATAAGGGAGATGTACTTTTAGTAAAAAGTAGCTCTCCAATTTCAAAAGTACATCAACGTAGTATTAATACTTAGATTTAAAGATTTTCTGGGATAAATGAAATACATTCCCAGCAGCAGGGCCGGATTAAGGGGGGGGCACAGGGGGCATGTGCTCCGGGCCCCCCGGACCAGCTGTGGCTCTTTTTGCTGCCCCCAAATGTCAGTCTACAGGGGGCAGCACAGGGTTCCGTTTTTAAGTGCTCTGTCGGCACTATAAGCACAGGTAAGCTTTTGCTTTTTTTTTTTTTTGAGTGTTCTGGGCTTCCTTAGCTGCGTGTAGATGACAGTGTGAGGAGGAGCAGAGAAGAGCTGCCCTGCCTGTCTGTGGGGGATAAGGTAAGTTAAGATCTGCTGTGTGTGTGTGTGAGAGACTTTGTGTGTGTGTGACTGTGTGTGTGTGACTTTCTGTGTGTGTGACTTTGTGTGTGTGTGTGACTTTCTGTGTGTGTGACTTTGTGTGTGTGTGTGACTTTCTGTGTGTGTGACTGTGTGTGTGTGTGTGACTTTCTGTGTGTGTGACTGTGTGTGTGTGAGACTTTCTGTGTGTGTGTGTTTGTGTGAGACTTTCTGTGTGTGTGACTTTGTGTGTGTGTGTGACTTTCTGTGTGTGTGACTGTGTGTGTGTGTGACTTTCTGTGTGTGTGACTGTGTGTGTGTGAGACTTTCTGTGTGTGTGACTGTGTGTATGAGACTTTGTGTGTGTGTGACTGTGTGTGTGACTTTGTGTGTGTGTGTGACTTTCTGTGTGTGTGACTGTGTGTGTGTTTGTGTGACTGTGTGTGTGTGACTTTGTGTGTGTGTGTGTGACTTTCTGTGTGTGTGACTGTGTGTGTGTGTGTTTGTGTGACTGTGTGTGTGTGAGATTTTCTGTGTGTGTGACTGTGTGTGTGTGAGACTTTCTGTGTGTGTGACTGTGTGTATGAGACTTTCTGTGTGTGTGACTGTGTGTGTGACTTTGTGTGTGTGTGTGACTTTCTGTGTGTGTGACTGTGTGTGTGTTTGTGTGACTGTGTGTGTGTGACTTTGTGTGTGTGTGTGTGACTTTCTGTGTGTGTGTGTGACTTTCTGTGTGTGTGACTGTGTGTGTGTTTGTGTGACTGTGTGTGAGAGACTTTGTGTGTGTGTGACTGTGTGTGTGTGACTTTCTGTGTGTGTGACTGTGTGTGTGTGAGACTTTCTGTGTGTGTGACTGTGTGTGTGACTTTGTGTGTGTGTGTGACTTTGTGTGTGTGTGTGACTGTGTGTGTGTGACTGTGTGTGTGTGACTTTCTGTGTGTGTGACTGTGTGTGTGTGTGACTTTCTGTGTGTGTGTGACTGTGTGTGTGTGAGACTTTCTGTGTGTGTGACTGTGTGTGTGTGTAATTGTGTGACTGTGTGTGTGTGAGATTTTCTGTGTGTGTGTGACTGTGTGTGTGTGTGTAATTGTGTGACTGTGTGTGTGTGAGATTTTCTGTGTGTGTGACTGTGTGTGTGTGTGTAATTGTGTGACTGTGTGTGTGTGAGATTTTCTGTGTGTGTGACTGTGTGTGTGTGAGACTTTCTGTGTGTGTGACTGTGTGTTTGTGTGAGACTTTCTGTGTGTGTGACTTTGTGTGTGTGTGTGACTTTGTGTGTGTGTGTGACTTTGTGTGTGTGTGTGACTTTCTGTGTGTGTGACTGTGTGTGTGTGTGACTTTCTGTGTGTGTGACTGTGTGTGTGAGACTTTCTGTGTGTGTGACTGTGTGTGTGTGTAATTGTGTGACTGTGTGTGTGTGAGATTTTCTGTGTGTGTGTGACTGTGTGTGTGTGTGTAATTGTGTGACTGTGTGTGTGTGAGATTTTCTGTGTGTGTGACTGTGTGTGTGTGTAATTGTGTGACTGTGTGTGTGTGAGATTTTCTGTGTGTGTGACTGTGTGTGTGTGAGACTTTCTGTGTGTGTGTGTTTGTGTGAGACTTTCTGTGTGTGTGACTTTGTGTGTGTGTGTGACTTTGTGTGTGTGTGTGACTTTGTGTGTGTGTGACTTTGTGTGTGTGTGTGACTTTCTGTGTGTGTGACTGTGTGTGTGTGTTTGTGTGACTGTGTGTGTGTGAGATTTTCTGTGTGTGTGTGTGTGACTTTCTGTGTGTGTGACTGTGTGTGTGTGACTTTGTGTGTGTGTGTGACTTTCTGTGTGTGTGACTGTGTGTGTGTGTGTTTGTGTGACTGTGTGTGTGTGAGATTTTCTGTGTGTGACTTTGTGTGTGTGTGTGACTTTCTGTGTGTGTGACTGTGTGTGTGTGTGTTTGTGTGACTGTGTGTGTGTGAGATTTTCTGTGTGTGTGACTGTGTGTGTGTGAGACTTTCTGTGTGTGTGACTGTGTGTATGAGACTTTCTGTGTGTGTGACTGTGTGTGTGACTTTGTGTGTGTGTGTGACTTTCTGTGTGTGTGACTGTGTGTGTGTTTGTGTGACTGTGTGTGTGTGACTTTGTGTGTGTGTGTGTGACTTTCTGTGTGTGTGACTGTGTGTGTGTGTGTTTGTGTGACTGTGTGTGTGTGAGATTTTCTGTGTGTGTGACTGTGTGTGTGTGAGACTTTCTGTGTGTGTGTGTTTGTGTGAGACTTTCTGTGTGTGTGACTGTGTGTATGAGACTTTCTGTGTGTGTGAAACTTTCTGTGTGTGTGTGTGTGACTTTCTGTGTGTGTTTCAGCCAGAGGAGGAGGTGATTATGAAAATGAAGGGGATAATTGTGGACAAGGAGAGTGTGATTTATGGACAAGGAGAGGGGGTGATTTATGGACAAGGAGAGGGGATGATTTATGGACAAGGAGGGGGTGATTTATGGACAAGGAGGGGATGATTTATGGACAAGGAGAGGGGGTGATTTATGGACAAGGAGAGGGGGTGATTTATGGACAAGGAGAGGGGGTGATTTATGGACAAGGAGGGGGTGATTTATGGACAAGGAGAGGGGATGATTTATGGACAAGGAGAGGGGGTGATTTATGGACAAGGAGGGGGTGATTTATGGACAAGGAGAGGGGGTGATTTATGGACAAGGAGAGGGGGTGATTTATGGACAAGGAGAGGGGGTGATTTATGGACAAGGAGAGGGGGTGATTTATGGACAAGGAGAGGGGGTGATTTATGGACAAGGAGAGGGGGTGATTTATGGACAAGGAGAGGGGGTGATTTATGGACAAGGAGAGGGGGTGATTTATGGACAAGGAGAGGGGGTGATTTATGGACAAGGAGAGGGGGTGATTTATGGACAAGGAGGGGGTGATTTATGGACAAGGGGAGGGGGTGATTTATGGACAAGGGGAGGGGGTGATTTATGGACAAGGAGAGGGGGTGATTTATGGACAAGGGGAGGGGGTGATTTATGGACAAGGAGAGGGGGTGATTTATGGACAAGGAGAGGGGGTGATTTATGGACAAGGAGAGGGGGTGATTTATGGACAAGGAGAGGGGGTGATTTATGGACAAGGAGAGGGGGTGATTTATGGACAAGGGGAGGGGGTGATTTATGGACAAGGAGAGGGGGTGATTTATGGACAAGGAGAGGGGGTGATTTATGGACAAGGGGAGGGGGTGATTTATGGACAAGGAGAGGGGGTGATTTATGGACAAGGAGAGGGGGTGATTTATGGACAAGGAGGGGGTGATTTATGGACAAGGAGGGGGTGATTTATGGACAAGGAGAGGGGGTGATTTATGGACAAGGAGAGGGGGTGATTTATGGACAAGGGGAGGGGGTGATTTATGGACAAGGAGAGGGGGTGATTTATGGACAAGGAGAGGGGGTGATTTATGGACAAGGAGAGGGGGTGATTTATGGACAAGGGGAGGGGGTGATTTATGGACAAGGGGAGGGGGTGATTTATGGACAAGGGGAGGGGGTGATTTATGGACAAGGAGAGGGGGTGATTTATGGACAAGGGGAGGGGGTGATTTATGGACAAGGAGGGGGTGATTTATGGACAAGGAGAGGGGGTGATTTATGGACAAGGAGAGGGGGTGATTTATGGACAAGGAGAGGGGGTGATTTATGGACAAGGAGGGGGGGTGATTTATGGACAAGGAGAGGGGGTGATTTATGGACAAGGAGAGGGGGTGATTTATGGACAAGGAGAGGAGGTGATTTATGGACAAGGAGAGGGGGTGATTTATGGACAAGGAGAGGGGGTGATTTATGGACAAGGAGAGGGGATGATTTATGGACAAGGAGAGGGGGTGATTTATGGACAAGGAGAGGGGGTGATTTATGGACAAGGAGAAGGGGTGATTTATGGACAAGGAGGATGTGATTATACAAATAGAGGGGGTTGCAGAGTGACAACCCAGGAAGGGAAACCAACGCTGATGAGAAGGGGATTGAAGATGCTAAGTAGGTGGGGAATGAGGAGTGAGAGGGAAGATAGAGGATTAAGATGAAGAAGAGGATTGAGGAGTGGGATGTTGGGGATATAAATGGAGAACAGAGAAGTACGATGTGCTCAGACCTAGATTGTCTATTTATTGTGGACCCTCTCTCCATGCCCCAGGGAAGTAGCATTTCTAAAAGTGGGCATTATGGGAAAAATGACAAAATTATGGCCACTCATTCTGTTAGCTCTCCTAAAGAGGACATACACTTACTTTATATGGAAACGTATAATGTACAAAATGTAATATGCCGCCATGCTAGCTCTGTTGCCTTGCAACAAATCAGGCCTGCTAGTGCTTAGCTGGACTAGGCTGTTAGGGATAACCAATATATACTTACATATAGTAAGATTATTTTGTTAATTATTTGTGGAGTGATTGTGAGGTATTTAATGTGTGCTTGAGTTTGGGGAGAAGGAGTGCTATTTATTAAATGTGAATATGAATTATAAAATGTTGGCAATGGTTTTGAAAAATAGGTTTATTTATTACATGTAAATGCTATTCATTTTCACCAGGCTGTTTGGTGGAGAGGGAAATAAGTTTATTAAATGTGTACGCTATTAATTTAATGTCGGGGCTGCTTGGGGAAAATAGTTCTATTATTAAAAGTGAATAGTATTAATTTAATTTAATTCCAAATTTGGGGCTGGTTGCAGGGAGGGAGGCCTAATTATTAAAGGTTGTGCTACTGATTTATTAACCGGACTCTTTGGGTTTTTGTTTCAAAATAGGCCCCGACATTCCAGAATCTACACAAGCAGCAACTGAGCTTAAGACACCAGCAGCCACAGGTGGTGAAAGTGACAACAGCAGGTAGGAGAGAGCAGGGCCATCTTCCAACTGTTCTCAATATGGTGGGACTGTCCAGAATTTGGGTGACTGTCTCACTTAGTTAGGATTTGGTCTGACTACAAGGACAGTTGGGAGGTATGTCCTACTTCACACTGTTATTCTTGTGAAGGCAGAGTTGTGTGCATCTAACAGTAGTGCACATAGCATTGCCTGTTTATTTGTTTAAAATGAATATCATATTCGACAATATGGGGCCCCCCTGTCTTAAGTGCCCCGGGCCCCCCAGAACCTTAATCCAGCTCTGCCCAGCAGCCATCTCCCTTTGCCTCTATCTTATTGCATATTTTGTCCTAATGTGCTTTTATATTTACATGTCACCATGTTTCCATTGGCTAGTACCTTAAAGTCAGATGTCTGTCAAGCAAACTGACCAGTGACAGAATTGCTTTGTGAGGTTTACATCTTTATGACATCAAATGCTTCACATGAAAAATGCAGTTCATTGTCAAAAATCAGCTATATTAGGAGAGTGAGAATTGTGTTTTAGCATCAATTACACACTAAATATGCTGTCATTGTGTATGTTTAATGGATGTCTTTCAGTTTTAAAGATAGACAGACGGATAGATAGATAGAAAGATAGAAAGATAGATAGAAAGATAGAAAGATAGATAGATAGAAAGATAGATAGATAGATAGATAGACAGACAGACTGATTTCAACTGGAAGCAGTGCTTACATATTGCTTAATTTTTGGTGGTTATTAAATAGTATGGGTAGGCAAGAAAAGTGCATATATCTTTTATTAGCATAAACTTACCCAAATGCGCTCTTGCATATTTAAGGCATTCAAAGTAATAATATTTCACAGCATTAATACAGTTATGTACTAGACTGGACAATGGTAAGCAGAGCCAGTACTTATATCAACAATGGCCTTATCTGTGTGAAGTTTGTATGTTCTCCCTGTGTTTGCGTGGGTTTCCTCCGGGTGCTGTGGTTTCCTCCCACACTCCAAAAAACATACTGTTAGGTTAATTGGCTGCTATCAAAATTGACCCTAGTCTCTCCCTCTCTGTCTGTGTGTGAGTGTGTGTCTATATTAGGGAATTTAGACTGTAAGCTCCAATAGGGTAGGGACTGATGTGAATGGGTTCTCTGTACAGCGCTGCGCTATTAGTGACACTATATAAATAAATGATAATGAGGATGATGATGATATGTGTTTACTATGCCTATACACATAGCCAGCTTTCACACTTGATTGGCAGATTAATGCATCATTATTGCTAAGTTTGATAACAGTTGTCTAATACAATGACACTGGTAGAGAAAACCACTATAGACATTCACATAAGCAGCTCTCATCATCATCATTTATGGCATAAGACTTCTTTAATTATACTAAGTTTTTGAGCAGGTCTGCATTATACTTAATTATATAAGGGAGATGTACTTTTAGTAAAAAGTAGCTCTCCAATTTCAAAAGTACATCAACGTAGTATTAATACTTAGATTTAAAGATTTTCTGGGATAAATGAAATACATTCCCAGCAGCCATCTCCCTTTGCCTCTATCTTATTGCATATTTTGTCCTAATGTGCTTTCATATTTACATGTCACCATGTTTCCATTGGCTAGTACCTTAAAGTCAGATGTCTGTCAAGCAAACTGACCAGTGACAGAATTGCTTTGTGAGGTTTACATCTTTATGACATCAAATGCTTCACATGAAAAATGCAGTTCATTGTCAAAAATCAGCTATATTAGGAGAGTGAGAATTGTGTTTTAGCATCAATTACACACTAAATATGCTGTCATTGTGTATGTTTAATGGATGTCTTTCAGTTTTAAAGATAGACAGACGGATAGATAGATAGAAAGATAGATAGATAGAAAGATAGATAGATAGATAGATAGACAGACAGACAGACAGACTGATTTCAACTGGAAGCAGTGCTTACATATTGCTTAATTTTTGGTGGTTATTAAATAGTATGGGTAGGCAAGAAAAGTGCATATATCTTTTATTAGCATAAACTTACCCAAATGCGCTCTTGCATATTTAAGGCATTCAAAGTAATAATATTTCACAGCATTAATACAGTTATGTACTAGACTGGACAATGGTAAGCAGAGCCAGTACTTATATCAACAATGGCCTTATCTGTGTGAAGTTTGTATGTTCTCCCTGTGTTTGCGTGGGTTTCCTCCGGGTGCTGTGGTTTCCTCCCACACTCCAAAAAACATACTGTTAGGTTAATTGGCTGCTATCAAAATTGACCCTAGTCTCTCCCTCTCTGTCTGTGTGTGAGTGTGTGTCTATATTAGGGAATTTAGACTGTAAGCTCCAATAGGGTAGGGACTGATGTGAATGGGTTCTCTGTACAGCGCTGCGCTATTAGTGACACTATATAAATAAATGATAATGAGGATGATGATGATATGTGTTTACTATGCCTATACACATAGCCAGCTTTCACACTTGATTGGCAGATTAATGCATCATTATTGCGAAGTTTGATAACAGTTGTCTAATACAGTGACACTGGTAGAGAAAACCACTATAGACATTCACATAAGCAGCTCTCATCATCATCATTTATGGCATAAGACTTCTTTAATTATACTAAGTTTTTGAGCAGGTCTGCATTATACTTAATTATATAAGGGAGATGTACTTTTAGTAAAAAGTAGCTCTCCAATTTCAAAAGTACATCAACGTAGTATTAATACTTAGATTTAAAGATTTTCTGGGATAAATGAAATACATTCCCAGCAGCCATCTCCCTTTGCCTCTATCTTATTGCATATTTTGTCCTAATGTGCTTTCATATTTACATGTCACCATGTTTCCATTGGCTAGTACCTTAAAGTCAGATGTCTGTCAAGCAAACTGACCAGTGACAGAATTGCTTTGTGAGGTTTACATCTTTATGACATCAAATGCTTCACATGAAAAATGCAGTTCATTGTCAAAAATCAGCTATATTAGGAGAGTGAGAATTGTGTTTTAGCATCAATTACACACTAAATATGCTGTCATTGTGTATGTTTAATGGATGTCTTTCAGTTTTAAAGATAGACAGACAGACAGACAGACAGACAGACAGACAGACAGACAGACAGACAGACAGACAGACAGACTGACTGATTTCAACTGGAAGCAGTGCTTACATATTGCTTAATTTTTGGTGGTTATTAAATAGTATGGGTAGGCAAGAAAAGTGCATATATCTTTTATTAGCATAAACTTACCCAAATGCGCTCTTGCATATTTAAGGCATTCAAAGTAATAATATTTCACAGCATTAATACAGTTATGTACTAGACTGGACAATGGTAAGCAGAGCCAGTACTTATATCAACAATGGCCTTATCTGTGTGAAGTTTGTATGTTCTCCCTGTGTTTGCGTGGGTTTCCTCCGGGTGCTGTGGTTTCCTCCCACACTCCAAAAAACATACTGTTAGGTTAATTGGCTGCTATCAAAATTGACCCTAGTCTCTCCCTCTCTGTCTGTGTGTGAGTGTGTGTCTATATTAGGGAATTTAGACTGTAAGCTCCAATAGGGTAGGGACTGATGTGAATGGGTTCTCTGTACAGCGCTGCGCTATTAGTGACACTATATAAATAAATGATAATGAGGATGATGATGATATGTGTTTACTATGCCTATACACATAGCCAGCTTTCACACTTGATTGGCAGATTAATGCATCATTATTGCTAAGTTTGATAACAGTTGTCTAATACAGTGACACTGGTAGAGAAAACCACTATAGACATTCACATAAGCAGCTCTCATCATCATCATTTATGGCATAAGACTTCTTTAATTATACTAAGTTTTTGAGCAGGTCTGCATTATACTTAATTATATAAGGGAGATGTACTTTTAGTAAAAAGTAGCTCTCCAATTTCAAAAGTACATCAACGTAGTATTAATACTTAGATTTAAAGATTTTCTGGGATAAATGAAATACATTCCCAGCAGCCATCTCCCTTTGCCTCTATCTTATTGCATATTTTGTCCTAATGTGCTTTCATATTTACATGTCACCATGTTTCCATTGGCTAGTACCTTAAAGTCAGATGTCTGTCAAGCAAACTGACCAGTGACCGAATTGCTTTGTGAGGTTTACATCTTTATGACATCAAATGCTTCACATGAAAAATGCAGTTCATTGTCAAAAATCAGCTATATTAGGAGAGTGAGAATTGTGTTTTAGCATCAATTACACACTAAATATGCTGTCATTGTGTATGTTTAATGGATGTCTTTCAGTTTTAAAGATAGACAGACGGATAGAAAGATAGAAAGATAGATAGATAGAAAGATAGATAGATAGATAGACAGACAGACAGACTGATTTCAACTGGAAGCAGTGCTTACATATTGCTTAATTTTTGGTGGTTATTAAATAGTATGGGTAGGCAAGAAAAGTGCATATATCTTTTATTAGCATAAACTTACCCAAATGCGCTCTTGCATATTTAAGGCATTCAAAGTAATAATATTTCACAGCATTAATACAGTTATGTACTAGACTGGACAATGGTAAGCAGAGCCAGTACTTATATCAACAATGGCCTTATCTGTGTGAAGTTTGTATGTTCTCCCTGTGTTTGCGTGGGTTTCCTCCGGGTGCTGTGGTTTCCTCCCACACTCCAAAAAACATACTGTTAGGTTAATTGGCTGCTATCAAAATTGACCCTAGTCTCTCCCTCTCTGTCTGTGTGTGAGTGTGTGTCTATATTAGGGAATTTAGACTGTAAGCTCCAATAGGGTAGGGACTGATGTGAATGGGTTCTCTGTACAGCGCTGCGCTATTAGTGACACTCTATAAATAAATGATAATGAGGATGATGATGATATGTGTTTACTATGCCTATACACATAGCCAGCTTTCACACTTGATTGGCAGATTAATGCATCATTATTGCTAAGTTTGATAACAGTTGTCTAATACAGTGACACTGGTAGAGAAAACCACTATAGACATTCACATAAGCAGCTCTCATCATCATCATTTATGGCATAAGACTTCTTTAATTATACTAAGTTTTTGAGCAGGTCTGCATTATACTTAATTATATAAGGGAGATGTACTTTTAGTAAAAAGTAGCTCTCCAATTTCAAAAGTACATCAACGTAGTATTAATACTTAGATTTAAAGATTTTCTGGGATAAATGAAATACATTCCCAGCAGCCATCTCCCTTTGCCTCTATCTTATTGCATATTTTGTCCTAATGTGCTTTCATATTTACATGTCACCATGTTTCCATTGGCTAGTACCTTAAAGTCAGATGTCTGTCAAGCAAACTGACCAGTGACAGAATTGCTTTGTGAGGTTTACATCTTTATGACATCAAATGCTTCACATGAAAAATGCAGTTCATTGTCAAAAATCAGCTATATTAGGAGAGTGAGAATTGTGTTTTAGCATCAATTACACACTAAATATGCTGTCATTGTGTATGTTTAATGGATGTCTTTCAGTTTTAAAGATAGACAGACCGATAGATAGATAGATAGAAAGATAGAAAGATAGATAGATAGAAAGATAGATAGACAGACAGACAGACAGACTGATTTCAACTGGAAGCAGTGCTTACATATTGCTTAATTTTTGGTGGTTATTAAATAGTATGGGTAGGCAAGAAAAGTGCATATATCTTTTATTAGCATAAACTTACCCAAATGCGCTCTTGCATATTTAAGGCATTCAAAGTAATAATATTTCACAGCATTAATACAGTTATGTACTAGACTGGACAATGGTAAGCAGAGCCAGTACTTATATCAACAATGGCCTTATCTGTGTGAAGTTTGTATGTTCTCCCTGTGTTTGCGTGGGTTTCCTCCCACACTCCAAAAAACATACTGTTAGGTTAATTGGCTGCTATCAAAATTGACCCTAGTCTCTCCCTCTCTGTCTGTGTGTGAGTGTGTGTCTATATTAGGGAATTTAGACTGTAAGCTCCAATAGGGTAGGGACTGATGTGAATGGGTTCTCTGTACAGCGCTGCGCTATTAGTGACACTCTATAAATAAATGATAATGAGGATGATGATGATATGTGTTTACTATGCCTATACACATAGCCAGCTTTCACACTTGATTGGCAGATTAATGCATCATTATTGCTAAGTTTGATAACAGTTGTCTAATACAGTGACACTGGTAGAGAAAACCACTATAGACATTCACATAAGCAGCTCTCATCATCATCATTTATGGCATAAGACTTCTTTAATTATACTAAGTTTTTGAGCAGGTCTGCATTATACTTAATTATATAAGGGAGATGTACTTTTAGTAAAAAGTAGCTCTCCAATTTCAAAAGTACATCAACGTAGTATTAATACTTAGATTTAAAGATTTTCTGGGATAAATGAAATACATTCCCAGCAGCCATCTCCCTTTGCCTCTATCTTATTGCATATTTTGTCCTAATGTGCTTTCATATTTACATGTCACCATGTTTCCATTGGCTAGTACCTTAAAGTCAGATGTCTGTCAAGCAAACTGACCAGTGACAGAATTGCTTTGTGAGGTTTACATCTTTATGACATCAAATGCTTCACATGAAAAATGCAGTTCATTGTCAAAAATCAGCTATATTAGGAGAGTGAGAATTGTGTTTTAGCATCAATTACACACTAAATATGCTGTCATTGTGTATGTTTAATGGATGTCTTTCAGTTTTAAAGATAGACAGACCGATAGATAGATAGATAGAAAGATAGAAAGATAGATAGATAGAAAGATAGATAGACAGACAGACAGACAGACTGATTTCAACTGGAAGCAGTGCTTACATATTGCTTAATTTTTGGTGGTTATTAAATAGTATGGGTAGGCAAGAAAAGTGCATATATCTTTTATTAGCATAAACTTACCCAAATGCGCTCTTGCATATTTAAGGCATTCAAAGTAATAATATTTCACAGCATTAATACAGTTATGTACTAGACTGGACAATGGTAAGCAGAGCCAGTACTTATATCAACAATGGCCTTATCTGTGTGAAGTTTGTATGTTCTCCCTGTGTTTGCGTGGGTTTCCTCCGGGTGCTGTGGTTTCCTCCCACACTCCAAAAAACATACTGTTAGGTTAATTGGCTGCTATCAAAATTGACCCTAGTCTCTCCCTCTCTGTCTGTGTGTGAGTGTGTGTCTATATTAGGGAATTTAGACTGTAAGCTCCAATAGGGTAGGGACTGATGTGAATGGGTTCTCTGTACAGCGCTGCGCTATTAGTGACACTATATAAATAAATGATAATGAGGATGATGATGATATGTGTTTACTATGCCTATACAAATAGCCAGCTTTCACACTTGATTGGCAGATTAATGCATCATTATTGCTAAGTTTGATAACAGTTGTCTAATACAATGACACTGGTAGAGAAAACCACTATAGACATTCACATAAGCAGCTCTCATCATCATCATTTATGGCATAAGACTTCTTTAATTATACTAAGTTTTTGAGCAGGTCTGCATTATACTTAATTATATAAGGGAGATGTACTTTTAGTAAAAAGTAGCTCTCCAATTTCAAAAGTACATCAACGTAGTATTAATACTTAGATTTAAAGATTTTCTGGGATAAATGAAATACATTCCCAGCAGCCATCTCCCTTTGCCTCTATCTTATTGCATATTTTGTCCTAATGTGCTTTCATATTTACATGTCACCATGTTTCCATTGACTAGTACCTTAAAGTCAGATGTCTGTCAAGCAAACTGACCAGTGACAGAATTGCTTTGTGAGGTTTACATCTTTATGACATCAAATGCTTCACATGAAAAATGCAGTTCATTGTCAAAAATCAGCTATATTAGGAGAGTGAGAATTGTGTTTTAGCATCAATTACACACTAAATATGCTGTCATTGTGTATGTTTAATGGATGTCTTTCAGTTTTAAAGATAGACAGACGGATAGATAGATAGAAAGATAGAAAGATAGAAAGATAGATAGATAGAAAGATAGATAGAAAGATAGATAGATAGATAGATAGAAAGATAGATAGATAGATAGACAGACAGACAGACTGATTTCAACTGGAAGCAGTGCTTACATATTGCTTAATTTTTGGTGGTTATTAAATAGTATGGGTAGGCAAGAAAAGTGCATATATCTTTTATTAGCATAAACTTACCCAAATGCGCTCTTGCATATTTAAGGCATTCAAAGTAATAATATTTCACAGCATTAATACAGTTATGTACTAGACTGGACAATGGTAAGCAGAGCCAGTACTTATATCAACAATGGCCTTATCTGTGTGAAGTTTGTATGTTCTCCCTGTGTTTGCGTGGGTTTCCTCCGGGTGCTGTGGTTTCCTCCCACACTCCAAAAAACATACTGTTAGGTTAATTGGCTGCTATCAAAATTGACCCTAGTCTCTCCCTCTCTGTCTGTGTGTGAGTGTGTGTCTATATTAGGGAATTTAGACTGTAAGCTCCAATAGGGTAGGGACTGATGTGAATGGGTTCTCTGTACAGCGCTGCGCTATTAGTGACACTATATAAATAAATGATAATGAGGATGATGATGATATGTGTTTACTATGCCTATACAAATAGCCAGCTTTCACACTTGATTGGCAGATTAATGCATCATTATTGCTAAGTTTGATAACAGTTGTCTAATACAATGACACTGGTAGAGAAAACCACTATAGACATTCACATAAGCAGCTCTCATCATCATCATTTATGGCATAAGACTTCTTTAATTATACTAAGTTTTTGAGCAGGTCTGCATTATACTTAATTATATAAGGGAGATGTACTTTTAGTAAAAAGTAGCTCTCCAATTTCAAAAGTACATCAACGTAGTATTAATACTTAGATTTAAAGATTTTCTGGGATAAATGAAATACATTCCCAGCAGCCATCTCCCTTTGCCTCTATCTTATTGCATATTTTGTCCTAATGTGCTTTCATATTTACATGTCACCATGTTTCCATTGACTAGTACCTTAAAGTCAGATGTCTGTCAAGCAAACTGACCAGTGACAGAATTGCTTTGTGAGGTTTACATCTTTATGACATCAAATGCTTCACATGAAAAATGCAGTTCATTGTCAAAAATCAGCTATATTAGGAGAGTGAGAATTGTGTTTTAGCATCAATTACACACTAAATATGCTGTCATTGTGTATGTTTAATGGATGTCTTTCAGTTTTAAAGATAGACAGACGGATAGATAGATAGATAGAAAGATAGAAAGATAGATAGATAGATAGATAGAAAGATAGATAGATAGATAGATAGACAGACAGACAGACAGACAGACAGACAGACAGACAGACTGATTTCAACTGGAAGCAGTGCTTACATATTGCTTAATTTTTGGTGGTTATTAAATAGTATGGGTAGGCAAGAAAAGTGCATATATCTTTTATTAGCATAAACTTACCCAAATGCGCTCTTGCATATTTAAGGCATTCAAAGTAATAATATTTCACAGCATTAATACAGTTATGTACTAGACTGGACAATGGTAAGCAGAGCCAGTACTTATATCAACAATGGCCTTATCTGTGTGAAGTTTGTATGTTCTCCCTGTGTTTGCGTGGGTTTCCTCCGGGTGCTGTGGTTTCCTCCCACACTCCAAAAAACATACTGTTAGGTTAATTGGCTGCTATCAAAATTGACCCTAGTCTCTCCCTCTCTGTCTGTGTGTGAGTGTGTGTCTATATTAGGGAATTTAGACTGTAAGCTCCAATAGGGTAGGGACTGATGTGAATGGGTTCTCTGTACAGCGCTGCGCTATTAGTGACACTATATAAATAAATGATAATGAGGATGATGATGATATGTGTTTACTATGCCTATACACATAGCCAGCTTTCACACTTGATTGGCAGATTAATGCATCATTATTGCTAAGTTTGATAACAGTTGTCTAATACAGTGACACTGGTAGAGAAAACCACTATAGACATTCACATAAGCAGCTCTCATCATCATCATTTATGGCATAAGACTTCTTTAATTATACTAAGTTTTTGAGCAGGTCTGCATTATACTTAATTATATAAGGGAGATGTACTTTTAGTAAAAAGTAGCTCTCCAATTTCAAAAGTACATCAACGTAGTATTAATACTTAGATTTAAAGATTTTCTGGGATAAATGAAATACATTCCCAGCAGCCATCTCCCTTTGCCTCTATCTTATTGCATATTTTGTCCTAATGTGCTTTCATATTTACATGTCACCATGTTTCCATTGGCTAGTACCTTAAAGTCAGATGTCTGTCAAGCAAACTGACCAGTGACAGAATTGCTTTGTGAGGTTTACATCTTTATGACATCAAATGCTTCACATGAAAAATGCAGTTCATTGTCAAAAATCAGCTATATTAGGAGAGTGAGAATTGTGTTTTAGCATCAATTACACACTAAATATGCTGTCATTGTGTATGTTTAATGGATGTCTTTCAGTTTTAAAGATAGACAGACGGATAGATAGATAGAAAGATAGAAAGATAGAAAGATAGATAGATAGAAAGATAGATAGATAGACAGACAGACAGACAGACTGATTTCAACTGGAAGCAGTGCTTACATATTGCTTCATTTTTGGTGGTTATTAAATAGTATGGGTAGGCAAGAAAAGTGCATATATCTTTTATTAGCATAAACTTACCCAAATGCGCTCTTGCATATTTAAGGCATTCAAAGTAATAATATTTCACAGCATTAATACAGTTATGTACTAGACTGGACAATGGTAAGCAGAGCCAGTACTTATATCAACAATGGCCTTATCTGTGTGAAGTTTGTATGTTCTCCCTGTGTTTGCGTGGGTTTCCTCCGGGTGCTGTGGTTTCCTCCCACACTCCAAAAAACATACTGTTAGGTTAATTGGCTGCTATCAAAATTGACCCTAGTCTCTCCCTCTCTGTCTGTGTGTGAGTGTGTGTCTATATTAGGGAATTTAGACTGTAAGCTCCAATAGGGTAGGGACTGATGTGAATGGGTTCTCTGTACAGCGCTGCGCTATTAGTGACACTATATAAATAAATGATAATGAGGATGATCAGGGCCGGACTGGCCATCTGGCACTTCTGGCAAATGCCAGAAGGGCCGATGGCTATATGGGCCGGCCCGACTCCCCCTGTCTTCTTGGTGGCTGGGTTCAGGAACCAGCCACCTCTGCTGCGCGCTCCCCAGCTCCCTCCCCCGTTATGCTGTGCAGCCAGTTACACTGGTGAGTTTACTTTTTTTTTTAATTTGTTTTTTCTTTTACTGAAGAGGAGGGGGGTCGCGATTTTCGGGGGGGAGGGGGGTCGCGGGGGTGCCGCGATTTTCGGGGGGGAGGGGGGGTCGCGGGGGTGCCGCGATTTTCGGGGGGGTGCCCGCGATTTTAGGGGGGGTCGCGTGGTGCCGCGATTTTAGGGGGAGTCGCGGGGGTGCCGCGATTTTCGGGGGGGGGGGTCGCGGGGGTGCCGCGATTTTCGGGGGGGGGGGGGTGTCCGCGATTTACTGGGGGGGGGGGGGTCGCGGGGGTGAGAGCCAGGGGGTGCTGGGAGAGGGGGTGAGAGAGCCGAAAGGGGTGCAGGGAGAGGGGGTGAGAGCCAGGGCATACTGGGAGAGGGGGTGAGAGCCGAAGGGGGTGCTGGGAGAGGGGGTGAGAGAGCCGAAGGGGGTGCTGGGAGAGGGGGTGAGAGAGCCGAAGGGGGTGCTGGGAGAGGGGGTGAGAGAGCCGAAGGGGGTGCTGGGAGAGGGGGTGAGAGCCAGGGCATGCTGGGAGAGGGGGTGAGAGAGCCGAAGGGGGTGCTGGGAAAGGAGGTGAAAGCCGAAGGGGGTGCTGGGAAAGGGGGAGAGAGAGCTGAAGGGGGTTCTGAGAAAGGGGGAGAGAGAGCTGAAGGGGGTGCTGGGAGAGGGGGTGAGAGAGCTGAAGGGGGTGCTGGGAGAGGGGGTGAGAGAGCTGAAGGGGGTGCTGGGAAAGGGGGTGAGAGAGCCGAAGGGGGTGAGAGAGCCAAAGGGGAAGAGGTCCTGTGAGAGGGGTGAGAGAGCCAGGGGGTGCTAGGAGAAGGGGTGAGAGAGCCAGGGGGTGCTGGGAGAGGGGGTGAGAGAGCCAAAGGGGAAGGGGGTTCTGGGAGAGGGGGTGAGAGAGCCAGGGGGTGCTGGGAGAGGGGGTGAGAGAGCCAAAGGGGAAGGGGGTTCTGGGAGAGGGGGTGAGAGAGCCAAAGGGGAAGGGGGTGCTGGGAGAGGGGGTGA
The DNA here is from genome assembly GCF_038048845.1 of Mixophyes fleayi. Classification (NCBI taxonomy): domain Eukaryota; kingdom Metazoa; phylum Chordata; class Amphibia; order Anura; family Limnodynastidae; genus Mixophyes; species Mixophyes fleayi. Next base: position 123,375 of record NW_027448421.1, read on the forward strand.
GAGAGCCAAAGGAGAAGGGGGTGCTGGGAGAGGGGGTGAGAGAGCCAAAGGGGAAGGGGGTTCTGGGAGAGGGGGTGAGAGAGCCAGGGTGGTAGGGAGTGCAGGAAGAGGAGTGAGAGAGCCGGGGGGTAGAGGGTGCAGGAAGACGTGTGAGAGAGCCAGGGGAGTAAGTGGTACAGGAAGATTTGTTAGAGACAGCGGAGAAGGTGGTGCAGGGGCATAGGTAAAAGAAAGTGTAAAGGGAGAGACATCTTAAGAATGGGAATGTCAGGGATGCAGCCATCATAAAACACAAGTAGTAATGAAGAATGGAAATGCACAGAGGGGACAATAAAAAATCAAGCCTTCATACTCCATTCACTTATATTTTCTATACCCCCACTCCTAAATTTCTGCTTCGACCACTGCCCTCTATTCCTGCTCCCCACTGCCTGTGTGAGCTGACAGCTGCTGATCCCTCCTCGCCCAGCGTGCCCAGTAGGAGAACAGAACACAGGATGCCATAATCAGGTAAGTTCATATATTTGCTCGTGTGGAATATGTTTTTAACCATCCTTTCTTGAACTGGGAACACTACAGCGTATCCAATAATGTTTAACACTATGTATTGCTCATTATTGCGCTGTAATGTTTTTTGCATATTTATCTGTACAGAGATTTTTAATTAAGAGGAAAAAACATTGCTTGTCATAAATTTTATCTGTAATTATGTCAATATATCTATTTTTGTTTGCATTGTAAATGATGTATTAAGCTGCTCTTGGGACTCACACTCAGAATCTGATATGCTGTACCAATTTTTATTTGTGAATGAGTTTTTGTCTGAGCTTTACTAATGATTTGGGGGCACTACTATGGCATAATGTTATTTGGGGTCACTATTGTGGCATAATATGATTTGGAGGCACTGTTGTGACATAATATGATTTGTGGGCACTACTGTATGGTATATGTTTTGGGGGCACTACTATGCCATAATATGATTTGTGGGCACTTCTGCATGACCAAATATGAATTGAGGGTAATACTATGTGGCATAATATGACCTTGGGGCACTACGATGTGGCATAATATGAACTGGGCACACTACGGTGTGGCATCATATGAACTTCTGCCAAAGGCAAGTTTTTCATTGTTGAATATGATGGGAGCCCAAAGAAGTTGCTGTATCAGGGCCCAAAATTCCTCTTGTCAGCCCTGCCTGTGAGTCAAGGGGGTAGACGTCTCCAGGTAAATAATCTAAATGTTTCCTATCTAATCAAACTGATGGATCATGATGGGTCACATCCAATTATTTCTCACCCACCTCCTCTATCCCCCTTAATTTATATACTGTGTTATTTAAAATGAATAGAAAAGACGCATATCCAATTACTGTAGTAAAACAAAAATATTTTTCTCTGACATTTTGCTGTAGATGGAAATACTTTTAATGCGGCCGTGTGGGTTCAACTGATCATTCAATAGTTATGTTTTTTTTAGATATATGTTAGTTTTATTTCATGTGGAATGATTCATGAAAATTCTGCCATTACTATTTCATTGAGGGAAAAGGGTACCTGTTACCTATATGTGTGTGTAAGTACTCTGTTCGTAGTTGCTATTTTGTGGGAGATTTGAAAAAAGCAAAACATTGTTTCCTACAGTGGCGTCTGTATAATTGGTGGTATTGCTGTAGTATGGGGTGGCGTGCTGGTGGCAATGTTGTAGTGTGTTTGGTGCTTAGTATTGCTAATAAGTAGGAGAGGGTATTGTTATAATGTGGGTGGTGACGCTGGACGCTGTAATGTGGGGGGTGATGCCGGTTGCTGTAATGTGGGGGGTGATGCTGGACGCTGTAATGTGGGGGGTGATGCTGGACTCTGTAATGTGGGGGGTGATGCTGGACGCTGTAATGTGGGGAGTGATGCTGGACGCTGTAATGTGGGGGGTGATGCTGGACGCTGTAATGTGGGGAGTGATGCTGTAATGTGGGGGGTGATGCCGGTTGCTATAATGTGGGGGTGATTGATGTAGTATGAGTGTGTGTGGGGGGTTATTTATTGCTGTAATTTGGGTACTAATAATGTATTGTCATGGTATTTATTGATGTAATTGGGGTGCTAATAATGTAATGTTGAGGGTCATTAGGAGAAATAAATACCCCCTCCCCCCCCACACACACTCATACTACATCATGTTGTACTGCGCCAGCATCAGTGTGCAACAATATAGTGCATGGAGTCCACGTGGGCCTGTGTGCTTTAAATGCCAGGGCTGATTTTTAGTCCCAGTCCGGCCCTGAGGATGATGATGATATGTGTTTACTATGCCTATACACATAGCCAGCTTTCACACTTGATTGGCAGATTAATGCATCATTATTGCTAAGTTTGATAACAGTTGTCTAATACAGTGACACTGGTAGAGAAAACCACTATAGACATTCACATAAGCAGCTCTCATCATCATCATTTATGGCATAAGACTTCTTTAATTATACTAAGTTTTTGAGCAGGTCTGCATTATACTTAATTATATAAGGGAGATGTACTTTTAGTAAAAAGTAGCTCTCCAATTTCAAAAGTACATCAACGTAGTATTAATACTTAGATTTAAAGATTTTCTGGGATAAATGAAATACATTCCCAGCAGCCATCTCCCTTTGCCTCTATCTTATTGCATATTTTGTCCTAATGTGCTTTCATATTTACATGTCACCATGTTTCCATTGGCTAGTACCTTAAAGTCAGATGTCTGTCAAGCAAACTGACCAGTGACAGAATTGCTTTGTGAGGTTTACATCTTTATGACATCAAATGCTTCACATGAAAAATGCAGTTCATTGTCAAAAATCAGCTATATTAGGAGAGTGAGAATTGTGTTTTAGCATCAATTACACACTAAATATGCTGTCATTGTGTATGTTTAATGGATGTCTTTCAGTTTTAAAGATAGACAGACGGATAGATAGATAGAAAGATAGAAAGATAGATAGATAGACAGACAGACAGACAGACTGATTTCAACTGGAAGCAGTGCTTACATATTGCTTAATTTTTGGTGGTTATTAAATAGTATGGGTAGGCAAGAAAAGTGCATATATCTTTTATTAGCATAAACTTACCCAAATGCGCTCTTGCATATTTAAGGCATTCAAAGTAATAATATTTCACAGCATTAATACAGTTATGTACTAGACTGGACAATGGTAAGCAGAGCCAGTACTTATATCAACAATGGCCTTATCTGTGTGAAGTTTGTATGTTCTCCCTGTGTTTGCGTGGGTTTCCTCCCACACTCCAAAAAACATACTGTTAGGTTAATTGGCTGCTATCAAAATTGACCCTAGTCTCTCCCTCTCTGTCTGTGTGTGAGTGTGTGTCTATATTAGGGAATTTAGACTGTAAGCTCCAATAGGGTAGGGACTGATGTGAATGGGTTCTCTGTACAGCGCTGCGCTATTAGTGACACTATATAAATAAATGATAATGAGGATGATGATGATATGTGTTTACTATGCCTATACACATAGCCAGCTTTCACACTTGATTGGCAGATTAATGCATCATTATTGCGAAGTTTGATAACAGTTGTCTAATACAGTGACACTGGTAGAGAAAACCACTATAGACATTCACATAAGCAGCTCTCATCATCATCATTTATGGCATAAGACTTCTTTAATTATACTAAGTTTTTGAGCAGGTCTGCATTATACTTAATTATATAAGGGAGATTTACTTTTAGTAAAAAGTAGCTCTCCAATTTCAAAAGTACATCAACGTAGTATTAATACTTAGATTTAAAGATTTTCTGGGATAAATGAAATACATTCCCAGCAGCCATCTCCCTTTGCCTCTATCTTATTGCATATTTTGTCCTAATGTGCTTTCATATTTACATGTCACCATGTTTCCATTGGCTAGTACCTTAAAGTCAGATGTCTGTCAAGCAAACTGACCAGTGACAGAATTGCTTTGTGAGGTTTACATCTTTATGACATCAAATGCTTCACATGAAAAATGCAGTTCATTGTCAAAAATCAGCTATATTAGGAGAGTGAGAATTGTGTTTTAGCATCAATTACACACTAAATATGCTGTCATTGTGTATGTTTAATGGATGTCTTTCAGTTTTAAAGACAGACGGATAGATAGATAGACAGACAGACAGACAGACAGACAGACAGACAGACAGACAGACAGACAGACAGACAGACAGACAGACAGACAGACAGACAGACAGACTGATTTCAACTGGAAGCAGTGCTTACATATTGCTTAATTTTTGGTGGTTATTAAATAGTATGGGTAGGCAAGAAAAGTGCATATATCTTTTATTAGCATAAACTTACCCAAATGCGCTCTTGCATATTTAAGGCATTCAAAGTAATAATATTTCACAGCATTAATACAGTTATGTACTAGACTGGACAATGGTAAGCAGAGCCAGTACTTATATCAACAATGGCCTTATCTGTGTGAAGTTTGTATGTTCTCCCTGTGTTTGCGTGGGTTTCCTCCGGGTGCTGTGGTTTCCTCCCACACTCCAAAAAACATACTGTTAGGTTAATTGGCTGCTATCAAAATTGACCCTAGTCTCTCCCTCTCTGTCTGTGTGTGAGTGTGTGTCTATATTAGGGAATTTAGACTGTAAGCTCCAATAGGGTAGGGACTGATGTGAATGGGTTCTCTGTACAGCGCTGCGCTATTAGTGACACTATATAAATAAATGATAATGAGGATGATGATGATATGTGTTTACTATGCCTATACACATAGCCAGCTTTCACACTTGATTGGCAGATTAATGCATCATTATTGCTAAGTTTGATAACAGTTGTCTAATACAGTGACACTGGTAGAGAAAACCACTATAGACATTCACATAAGCAGCTCTCATCATCATCATTTATGGCATAAGACTTCTTTAATTATACTAAGTTTTTGAGCAGGTCTGCATTATACTTAATTATATAAGGGAGATGTACTTTTAGTAAAAAGTAGCTCTCCAATTTCAAAAGTACATCAACGTAGTATTAATACTTAGATTTAAAGATTTTCTGGGATAAATGAAATACATTCCCAGCAGCCATCTCCCTTTGCCTCTATCTTATTGCATATTTTGTCCTAATGTGCTTTCATATTTACATGTCACCATGTTTCCATTGGCTAGTACCTTAAAGTCAGATGTCTGTCAAGCAAACTGACCAGTGACAGAATTGCTTTGTGAGGTTTACATCTTTATGACATCAAATGCTTCACATGAAAAATGCAGTTCATTGTCAAAAATCAGCTATATTAGGAGAGTGAGAATTGTGTTTTAGCATCAATTACACACTAAATATGCTGTCATTGTGTATGTTTAATGGATGTCTTTCAGTTTTAAAGATAGACAGACGGATAGAAAGATAGAAAGATAGATAGATAGAAAGATAGATAGATAGATAGACAGACAGACAGACAGACAGACTGATTTCAACTGGAAGCAGTGCTTACATATTGCTTAATTTTTGGTGGTTATTAAATAGTATGGGTAGGCAAGAAAAGTGCATATATCTTTTATTAGCATAAACTTACCCAAATGCGCTCTTGCATATTTAAGGCATTCAAAGTAATAATATTTCACAGCATTAATACAGTTATGTACTAGACTGGACAATGGTAAGCAGAGCCAGTACTTATATCAACAATGGCCTTATCTGTGTGAAGTTTGTATGTTCTCCCTGTGTTTGCGTGGGTTTCCTCCGGGTGCTGTGGTTTCCTCCCACACTCCAAAAAACATACTGTTAGGTTAATTGGCTGCTATCAAAATTGACCCTAGTCTCTCCCTCTCTGTCTGTGTGTGAGTGTGTGTCTATATTAGGGAATTTAGACTGTAAGCTCCAATAGGGTAGGGACTGATGTGAATGGGTTCTCTGTACAGCGCTGCGCTATTAGTGACACTATATAAATAAATGATAATGAGGATGATGATGATATGTGTTTACTATGCCTATACAAATAGCCAGCTTTCACACTTGATTGGCAGATTAATGCATCATTATTGCTAAGTTTGATAACAGTTGTCTAATACAATGACACTGGTAGAGAAAACCACTATAGACATTCACATAAGCAGCTCTCATCATCATCATTTATGGCATAAGACTTCTTTAATTATACTAAGTTTTTGAGCAGGTCTGCATTATACTTAATTATATAAGGGAGATGTACTTTTAGTAAAAAGTAGCTCTCCAATTTCAAAAGTACATCAACGTAGTATTAATACTTAGATTTAAAGATTTTCTGGGATAAATGAAATACATTCCCAGCAGCCATCTCCCTTTGCCTCTATCTTATTGCATATTTTGTCCTAATGTGCTTTCATATTTACATGTCACCATGTTTCCATTGACTAGTACCTTAAAGTCAGATGTCTGTCAAGCAAACTGACCAGTGACAGAATTGCTTTGTGAGGTTTACATCTTTATGACATCAAATGCTTCACATGAAAAATGCAGTTCATTGTCAAAAATCAGCTATATTAGGAGAGTGAGAATTGTGTTTTAGCATCAATTACACACTAAATATGCTGTCATTGTGTATGTTTAATGGATGTCTTTCAGTTTTAAAGATAGACAGACGGATAGATAGATAGATAGAAAGATAGAAAGATAGATAGATAGAAAGATAGATAGATAGATAGATAGATAGATAGACAGACAGACAGACAGACAGACAGACAGACTGATTTCAACTGGAAGCAGTGCTTACATATTGCTTAATTTTTGGTGGTTATTAAATAGTATGGGTAGGCAAGAAAAGTGCATATATCTTTTATTAGCATAAACTTACCCAAATGCGCTCTTGCATATTTAAGGCATTCAAAGTAATAATATTTCACAGCATTAATACAGTTATGTACTAGACTGGACAATGGTAAGCAGAGCCAGTACTTATATCAACAATGGCCTTATCTGTGTGAAGTTTGTATGTTCTCCCTGTGTTTGCGTGGGTTTCCTCCGGGTGCTGTGGTTTCCTCCCACACTCCAAAAAACATACTGTTAGGTTAATTGGCTGCTATCAAAATTGACCCTAGTCTCTCCCTCTCTGTCTGTGTGTGAGTGTGTGTCTATATTAGGGAATTTAGACTGTAAGCTCCAATAGGGTAGGGACTGATGTGAATGGGTTCTCTGTACAGCGCTGCGCTATTAGTGACACTATATAAATAAATGATAATGAGGATGATGATGATATGTGTTTACTATGCCTATACACATAGCCAGCTTTCACACTTGATTGGCAGATTAATGCATCATTATTGCTAAGTTTGATAACAGTTGTCTAATACAGTGACACTGGTAGAGAAAACCACTATAGACATTCACATAAGCAGCTCTCATCATCATCATTTATGGCATAAGACTTCTTTAATTATACTAAGTTTTTGAGCAGGTCTGCATTATACTTAATTATATAAGGGAGATGTACTTTTAGTAAAAAGTAGCTCTCCAATTTCAAAAGTACATCAACGTAGTATTAATACTTAGATTTAAAGATTTTCTGGGATAAATGAAATACATTCCCAGCAGCCATCTCCCTTTGCCTCTATCTTATTGCATATTTTGTCCTAATGTGCTTTCATATTTACATGTCACCATGTTTCCATTGGCTAGTACCTTAAAGTCAGATGTCTGTCAAGCAAACTGACCAGTGACAGAATTGCTTTGTGAGGTTTACATCTTTATGACATCAAATGCTTCACATGAAAAATGCAGTTCATTGTCAAAAATCAGCTATATTAGGAGAGTGAGAATTGTGTTTTAGCATCAATTACACACTAAATATGCTGTCATTGTGTATGTTTAATGGATGTCTTTCAGTTTTAAAGATAGACAGACGGATAGATAGATAGAAAGATAGAAAGATAGAAAGATAGATAGATAGAAAGATAGATAGATAGATAGACAGACAGACAGACAGACAGACTGATTTCAACTGGAAGCAGTGCTTACATATTGCTTAATTTTTGGTGGTTATTAAATAGTATGGGTAGGCAAGAAAAGTGCATATATCTTTTATTAGCATAAACTTACCCAAATGCGCTCTTGCATATTTAAGGCATTCAAAGTAATAATATTTCACAGCATTAATACAGTTATGTACTAGACTGGACAATGGTAAGCAGAGCCAGTACTTATATCAACAATGGCCTTATCTGTGTGAAGTTTGTATGTTCTCCCTGTGTTTGCGTGGGTTTCCTCCCACACTCCAAAAAACATACTGTTAGGTTAATTGGCTGCTATCAAAATTGACCCTAGTCTCTCCCTCTCTGTCTGTGTGTGAGTGTGTGTCTATATTAGGGAATTTAGACTGTAAGCTCCAATAGGGTAGGGACTGATGTGAATGGGTTCTCTGTACAGCGCTGCGCTATTAGTGACACTATATAAATAAATGATAATGAGGATGATCAGGGCCGGACTGGCCATCTGGCACTTCTGGCAAATGCCAGAAGGGCCGATGGCTATATGGGCCGGCCCGACTCCCCCTGTCTTCTTGGTGGCTGGGTTCAGGAACCAGCCACCTCTGCTGCGCGCTCCCCAGCTCCCTCCCCCGTTATGCTGTGCAGCCAGTTACACTGGTGAGTTTACTTTTTTTTTTAATTTGTTTTTTCTTTTACTGAAGAGGAGGGGGGTCGCGATTTTCGGGGGGGAGGGGGTCGCGGGGGTGCCGCGATTTTCGGGGGGGAGGGGGGGTCGCGGGGGTGCCGCGATTTTCGGGGGGGTGCCCGCGATTTTAGGGGGGGTCGCGTGGTGCCGCGATTTTAGGGGGAGTCGCGGGGGTGCCGCGATTTTCGGGGGGGGGGTCGCGGGGGTGCCGCGATTTTCGGGGGGGGGGGTGTCCGCGATTTACTGGGGGGGGGGGGGGGGGTCGCGGGGGTGAGAGCCAGGGGGTGCTGGGAGAGGGGGTGAGAGAGCCGAAAGGGGTGCAGGGAGAGGGGGTGAGAGCCAGGGCATACTGGGAGAGGGGGTGAGAGCCGAAGGGGGTGCTGGGAGAGGGGGTGAGAGAGCCGAAGGGGGTGCTGGGAGAGGGGGTGAGAGAGCCGAAGGGGGTGCTGGGAGAGGGGGTGAGAGAGCCGAAGGGGGTGCTGGGAGAGGGGGTGAGAGCCAGGGCATGCTGGGAGAGGGGGTGAGAGAGCCGAAGGGGGTGCTGGGAAAGGAGGTGAAAGCCGAAGGGGGTGCTGGGAAAGGGGGAGAGAGAGCTGAAGGGGGTTCTGAGAAAGGGGGAGAGAGAGCTGAAGGGGGTGCTGGGAGAGGGGGTGAGAGAGCTGAAGGGGGTGCTGGGAGAGGGGGTGAGAGAGCTGAAGGGGGTGCTGGGAAAGGGGGTGAGAGAGCCGAAGGGGGTGAGAGAGCCAAAGGGGAAGAGGTCCTGTGAGAGGGGTGAGAGAGCCAGGGGGTGCTAGGAGAAGGGGTGAGAGAGCCAGGGGGTGCTGGGAGAGGGGGTGAGAGAGCCAAAGGGGAAGGGGGTTCTGGGAGAGGGGGTGAGAGAGCCAGGGGGTGCTGGGAGAGGGGGTGAGAGAGCCAAAGGGGAAGGGGGTTCTGGGAGAGGGGGTGAGAGAGCCAAAGGGGAAGGGGGTGCTGGGAGAGGGGGTGAGAGAGCCAAAGGAGAAGGGGGTGCTGGGAGAGGGGGTGAGAGAGCCAAAGGGGAAGGGGGTTCTGGGAGAGGGGGTGAGAGAGCCAGGGTGGTAGGGAGTGCAGGAAGAGGAGTGAGAGAGCCGGGGGGTAGAGGGTGCAGGAAGACGTGTGAGAGAGCCAGGGGAGTAAGTGGTACAGGAAGATTTGTTAGAGACAGCGGAGAAGGTGGTGCAGGGGCATAGGTAAAAGAAAGTGTAAAGGGAGAGACATCTTAAGAATGGGAATGTCAGGGATGCAGCCATCATAAAACACAAGTAGTAATGAAGAATGGAAATGCACAGAGGGGACAATAAAAAATCAAGCCTTCATACTCCATTCACTTATATTTTCTATACCCCCACTCCTAAATTTCTGCTTCGACCACTGCCCTCTATTCCTGCTCCCCACTGCCTGTGTGAGCTGACAGCTGCTGATCCCTCCTCGCCCAGCGTGCCCAGTAGGAGAACAGAACACAGGATGCCATAATCAGGTAAGTTCATATATTTGCTCGTGTGGAATATGTTTTTAACCATCCTTTCTTGAACTGGGAACACTACAGCGTATCCAATAATGTTTAACACTATGTATTGCTCATTATTGCGCTGTAATGTTTTTTGCATATTTATCTGTACAGAGATTTTTAATTAAGAGGAAAAAACATTGCTTGTCATAAATTTTATCTGTAATTATGTCAATATATCTATTTTTGTTTGCATTGTAAATGATGTATTAAGCTGCTCTTGGGACTCACACTCAGAATCTGATATGCTGTACCAATTTTTATTTGTGAATGAGTTTTTGTCTGAGCTTTACTAATGATTTGGGGGCACTACTATGGCATAATGTTATTTGGGGTCACTATTGTGGCATAATATGATTTGGAGGCACTGTTGTGACATAATATGATTTGTGGGCACTACTGTATGGTATATGTTTTGGGGGCACTACTATGCCATAATATGATTTGTGGGCACTTCTGCATGACCAAATATGAATTGAGGGTAATACTATGTGGCATAATATGACCTTGGGGCACTACGATGTGGCATAATATGAACTGGGCACACTACGGTGTGGCATCATATGAACTTCTGCCAAAGGCAAGTTTTTCATTGTTGAATATGATGGGAGCCCAAAGAAGTTGCTGTATCAGGGCCCAAAATTCCTCTTGTCAGCCCTGCCTGTGAGTCAAGGGGGTAGACGTCTCCAGGTAAATAATCTAAATGTTTCCTATCTAATCAAACTGATGGATCATGATGGGTCACATCCAATTATTTCTCACCCACCTCCTCTATCCCCCTTAATTTATATACTGTGTTATTTAAAATGAATAGAAAAGACGCATATCCAATTACTGTAGTAAAACAAAAATATTTTTCTCTGACATTTTGCTGTAGATGGAAATACTTTTAATGCGGCCGTGTGGGTTCAACTGATCATTCAATAGTTATGTTTTTTTTAGATATATGTTAGTTTTATTTCATGTGGAATGATTCATGAAAATTCTGCCATTACTATTTCATTGAGGGAAAAGGGTACCTGTTACCTATATGTGTGTGTAAGTACTCTGTTCGTAGTTGCTATTTTGTGGGAGATTTGAAAAAAGCAAAACATTGTTTCCTACAGTGGCGTCTGTATAATTGGTGGTATTGCTGTAGTATGGGGTGGCGTGCTGGTGGCAATGTTGTAGTGTGTTTGGTGCTTAGTATTGCTAATAAGTAGGAGAGGGTATTGTTATAATGTGGGTGGTGACGCTGGACGCTGTAATGTGGGGGGTGATGCCGGTTGCTGTAATGTGGGGGGTGATGCTGGACGCTGTAATGTGGGGGGTGATGCTGGACTCTGTAATGTGGGGGGTGATGCTGGACGCTGTAATGTGGGGGGTGATGCTGGACGCTGTAATGTGGGGGGTGATGCTGGACGCTGTAATGTGGGGAGTGATGCTGTAATGTGGGGGGTGATGCCGGTTGCTATAATGTGGGGGTGATTGATGTAGTATGAGTGTGTGTGGGGGGTTATTTATTGCTGTAATTTGGGTACTAATAATGTATTGTCATGGTATTTATTGATGTAATTGGGGTGCTAATAATGTAATGTTGAGGGTCATTAGGAGAAATAAATACCCCCTCCCCCCCCACACACACTCATACTACATCATGTTGTACTGCGCCAGCATCAGTGTGCAACAATATAGTGCATGGAGTCCACGTGGGCCTGTGTGCTTTAAATGCCAGGGCTGATTTTTAGTCCCAGTCCGGCCCTGAGGATGATGATGATATGTGTTTACTATGCCTATACACATAGCCAGCTTTCACACTTGATTGGCAGATTAATGCATCATTATTGCTAAGTTTGATAACAGTTGTCTAATACAGTGACACTGGTAGAGAAAACCACTATAGACATTCACATAAGCAGCTCTCATCATCATCATTTATGGCATAAGACTTCTTTAATTATACTAAGTTTTTGAGCAGGTCTGCATTATACTTAATTATATAAGGGAGATGTACTTTTAGTAAAAAGTAGCTCTCCAATTTCAAAAGTACATCAACGTAGTATTAATACTTAGATTTAAAGATTTTCTGGGATAAATGAAATACATTCCCAGCAGCCATCTCCCTTTGCCTCTATCTTATTGCATATTTTGTCCTAATGTGCTTTCATATTTACATGTCACCATGTTTCCATTGGCTAGTACCTTAAAGTCAGATGTCTGTCAAGCAAACTGACCAGTGACAGAATTGCTTTGTGAGGTTTACATCTTTATGACATCAAATGCTTCACATGAAAAATGCAGTTCATTGTCAAAAATCAGCTATATTAGGAGAGTGAGAATTGTGTTTTAGCATCAATTACACACTAAATATGCTGTCATTGTGTATGTTTAATGGATGTCTTTCAGTTTTAAAGATAGACAGACGGATAGATAGATAGAAAGATAGAAAGATAGATAGATAGATAGAAAGATAGATAGATAGACAGACAGACAGACTGATTTCAACTGGAAGCAGTGCTTACATATTGCTTAATTTTTGGTGGTTATTAAATAGTATGGGTAGGCAAGAAAAGTGCATATATCTTTTATTAGCATAAACTTACCCAAATGCGCTCTTGCATATTTAAGGCATTCAAAGTAATAATATTTCACAGCATTAATACAGTTATGTACTAGACTGGACAATGGTAAGCAGAGCCAGTACTTATATCAACAATGGCCTTATCTGTGTGAAGTTTGTATGTTCTCCCTGTGTTTGCGTGGGTTTCCTCCCACACTCCAAAAAACATACTGTTAGGTTAATTGGCTGCTATCAAAATTGACCCTAGTCTCTCCCTCTCTGTCTGTGTGTGAGTGTGTGTCTATATTAGGGAATTTAGACTGTAAGCTCCAATAGGGTAGGGACTGATGTGAATGGGTTCTCTGTACAGCGCTGCGCTATTAGTGACACTATATAAATAAATGATAATGAGGATGATGATGATATGTGTTTACTATGCCTATACAAATAGCCAGCTTTCACACTTGATTGGCAGATTAATGCATCATTATTGCTAAGTTTGATAACAGTTGTCTAATACAATGACACTGGTAGAGAAAACCACTATAGACATTCACATAAGCAGCTCTCATCATCATCATTTATGGCATAAGACTTCTTTAATTATACTAAGTTTTTGAGCAGGTCTGCATTATACTTAATTATATAAGGGAGATGTACTTTTAGTAAAAAGTAGCTCTCCAATTTCAAAAGTACATCAACGTAGTATTAATACTTAGATTTAAAGATTTTCTGGGATAAATGAAATACATTCCCAGCAGCCATCTCCCTTTGCCTCTATCTTATTGCATATTTTGTCCTAATGTGCTTTCATATTTACATGTCACCATGTTTCCATTGACTAGTACCTTAAAGTCAGATGTCTGTCAAGCAAACTGACCAGTGACAGAATTGCTTTGTGAGGTTTACATCTTTATGACATCAAATGCTTCACATGAAAAATGCAGTTCATTGTCAAAAATCAGCTATATTAGGAGAGTGAGAATTGTGTTTTAGCATCAATTACACACTAAATATGCTGTCATTGTGTATGTTTAATGGATGTCTTTCAGTTTTAAAGATAGACAGACGGATAGATAGATAGATAGAAAGATAGAAAGATAGATAGATAGAAAGATAGATAGATAGATAGATAGATAGATAGACAGACAGACAGACAGACAGACAGACTGATTTCAACTGGAAGCAGTGCTTACATATTGCTTAATTTTTGGTGGTTATTAAATAGTATGGGTAGGCAAGAAAAGTGCATATATCTTTTATTAGCATAAACTTACCCAAATGCGCTCTTGCATATTTAAGGCATTCAAAGTAATAATATTTCACAGCATTAATACAGTTATGTACTAGACTGGACAATGGTAAGCAGAGCCAGTACTTATATCAACAATGGCCTTATCTGTGTGAAGTTTGTATGTTCTCCCTGTGTTTGCGTGGGTTTCCTCCGGGTGCTGTGGTTTCCTCCCACACTCCAAAAAACATACTGTTAGGTTAATTGGCTGCTATCAAAATTGACCCTAGTCTCTCCCTCTCTGTCTGTGTGTGAGTGTGTGTCTATATTAGGGAATTTAGACTGTAAGCTCCAATAGGGTAGGGACTGATGTGAATGGGTTCTCTGTACAGCGCTGCGCTATTAGTGACACTATATAAATAAATGATAATGAGGATGATGATGATATGTGTTTACTATGCCTATACACATAGCCAGCTTTCACACTTGATTGGCAGATTAATGCATCATTATTGCTAAGTTTGATAACAGTTGTCTAATACAGTGACACTGGTAGAGAAAACCACTATAGACATTCACATAAGCAGCTCTCATCATCATCATTTATGGCATAAGACTTCTTTAATTATACTAAGTTTTTGAGCAGGTCTGCATTATACTTAATTATATAAGGGAGATGTACTTTTAGTAAAAAGTAGCTCTCCAATTTCAAAAGTACATCAACGTAGTATTAATACTTAGATTTAAAGATTTTCTGGGATAAATGAAATACATTCCCAGCAGCCATCTCCCTTTGCCTCTATCTTATTGCATATTTTGTCCTAATGTGCTTTCATATTTACATGTCACCATGTTTCCATTGGCTAGTACCTTAAAGTCAGATGTCTGTCAAGCAAACTGACCAGTGACAGAATTGCTTTGTGAGGTTTACATCTTTATGACATCAAATGCTTCACATGAAAAATGCAGTTCATTGTCAAAAATCAGCTATATTAGGAGAGTGAGAATTGTGTTTTAGCATCAATTACACACTAAATATGCTGTCATTGTGTATGTTTAATGGATGTCTTTCAGTTTTAAAGATAGACAGACGGATAGATAGATAGAAAGATAGAAAGATAGATAGATAAGACAGACAGACTGATTTCAACTGGAAGCAGTGCTTACATATTGCTTAATTTTTGGTGGTTATTAAATAGTATGGGTAGGCAAGAAAAGTGCATATATCTTTTATTAGCATAAACTTACCCAAATGCGCTCTTGCATATTTAAGGCATTCAAAGTAATAATATTTCACAGCATTAATACAGTTATGTACTAGACTGGACAATGGTAAGCAGAGCCAGTACTTATATCAACAATGGCCTTATCTGTGTGAAGTTTGTATGTTCTCCCTGTGTTTGCGTGGGTTTCCTCCCACACTCCAAAAAACATACTGTTAGGTTAATTGGCTGCTATCAAAATTGACCCTAGTCTCTCCCTCTCTGTCTGTGTGTGAGTGTGTGTCTATATTAGGGAATTTAGACTGTAAGCTCCAATAGGGTAGGGACTGATGTGAATGGGTTCTCTGTACAGCGCTGCGCTATTAGTGACACTATATAAATAAATGATAATGAGGATGATCAGGGCCGGACTGGCCATCTGGCACTTCTGGCAAATGCCAGAAGGGCCGATGGCTATATGGGCCGGCCCGACTCCCCCTGTCTTCTTGGTGGCTGGGTTCAGGAACCAGCCACCTCTGCTGCGCGCTCCCCAGCTCCCTCCCCCGTTATGCTGTGCAGCCAGTTACACTGGTGAGTTTACTTTTTTTTTTAATTTGTTTTTTCTTTTACTGAAGAGGAGGGGGGTCGCGATTTTCGGGGGGGAGGGGGTCGCGGGGGTGCCGCAATTTTCGGGGGGGAGGGGGGGTCGCGGGGGTGCCGCGATTTTCGGGGGGGTGCCCGCGATTTTAGGGGGGGTCGCGTGGTGCCGCGATTTTAGGGGGAGTCGCGGGGGTGCCGCGATTTTCGGGGGGGGGGTCGCGGGGGTGCCGCGATTTTCGGGGGGGGGGGTGTCCGCGATTTAGATTTTCGGGGGGGGGGGTGTCCGCGATTTACTGGGGGGGGGGGGGGGTCGCGGGGGTGAGAGCCAGGGGGTGCTGGGAGAGGGGGTGAGAGAGCCGAAAGGGGTGCAGGGAGAGGGGGTGAGAGCCAGGGCATACTGGGAGAGGGGGTGAGAGCCGAAGGGGGTGCTGGGAGAGGGGGTGAGAGAGCCGAAGGGGGTGCTGGGAGAGGGGGTGAGAGAGCCGAAGGGGGTGCTGGGAGAGGGGGTGAGAGAGCCGAAGGGGGTGCTGGGAGAGGGGGTGAGAGCCAGGGCATGCTGGGAGAGGGGGTGAGAGAGCCGAAGGGGGTGCTGGGAAAGGAGGTGAAAGCCGAAGGGGGTGCTGGGAAAGGGGGAGAGAGAGCTGAAGGGGGTTCTGAGAAAGGGGGAGAGAGAGCTGAAGGGGGTGCTGGGAGAGGGGGTGAGAGAGCTGAAGGGGGTGCTGGGAGAGGGGGTGAGAGAGCTGAAGGGGGTGCTGGGAAAGGGGGTGAGAGAGCCGAAGGGGGTGAGAGAGCCAAAGGGGAAGAGGTCCTGTGAGAGGGGTGAGAGAGCCAGGGGGTGCTAGGAGAAGGGGTGAGAGAGCCAGGGGGTGCTGGGAGAGGGGGTGAGAGAGCCAAAGGGGAAGGGGGTTCTGGGAGAGGGGGTGAGAGAGCCAGGGGGTGCTGGGAGAGGGGGTGAGAGAGCCAAAGGGGAAGGGGGTTCTGGGAGAGGGGGTGAGAGAGCCAAAGGGGAAGGGGGTGCTGGGAGAGGGGGTGAGAGAGCCAAAGGAGAAGGGGGTGCTGGGAGAGGGGGTGAGAGAGCCAAAGGGGAAGGGGGTTCTGGGAGAGGGGGTGAGAGAGCCAGGGTGGTAGGGAGTGCAGGAAGAGGAGTGAGAGAGCCGGGGGGTAGAGGGTGCAGGAAGACGTGTGAGAGAGCCAGGGGAGTAAGTGGTACAGGAAGATTTGTTAGAGACAGCGGAGAAGGTGGTGCAGGGGCATAGGTAAAAGAAAGTGTAAAGGGAGAGACATCTTAAGAATGGGAATGTCAGGGATGCAGCCATCATAAAACACAAGTAGTAATGAAGAATGGAAATGCACAGAGGGGACAATAAAAAATCAAGCCTTCATACTCCATTCACTTATATTTTCTATACCCCCACTCCTAAATTTCTGCTTCGACCACTGCCCTCTATTCCTGCTCCCCACTGCCTGTGTGAGCTGACAGCTGCTGATCCCTCCTCGCCCAGCGTGCCCAGTAGGAGAACAGAACACAGGATGCCATAATCAGGTAAGTTCATATATTTGCTCGTGTGGAATATGTTTTTAACCATCCTTTCTTGAACTGGGAACACTACAGCGTATCCAATAATGTTTAACACTATGTATTGCTCATTATTGCGCTGTAATGTTTTTTGCATATTTATCTGTACAGAGATTTTTAATTAAGAGGAAAAAACATTGCTTGTCATAAATTTTATCTGTAATTATGTCAATATATCTATTTTTGTTTGCATTGTAAATGATGTATTAAGCTGCTCTTGGGACTCACACTCAGAATCTGATATGCTGTACCAATTTTTATTTGTGAATGAGTTTTTGTCTGAGCTTTACTAATGATTTGGGGGCACTACTATGGCATAATGTTATTTGGGGTCACTATTGTGGCATAATATGATTTGGAGGCACTGTTGTGACATAATATGATTTGTGGGCACTACTGTATGGTATATGTTTTGGGGGCACTACTATGCCATAATATGATTTGTGGGCACTTCTGCATGACCAAATATGAATTGAGGGTAATACTATGTGGCATAATATGACCTTGGGGCACTACGATGTGGCATAATATGAACTGGGCACACTACGGTGTGGCATCATATGAACTTCTGCCAAAGGCAAGTTTTTCATTGTTGAATATGATGGGAGCCCAAAGAAGTTGCTGTATCAGGGCCCAAAATTCCTCTTGTCAGCCCTGCCTGTGAGTCAAGGGGGTAGACGTCTCCAGGTAAATAATCTAAATGTTTCCTATCTAATCAAACTGATGGATCATGATGGGTCACATCCAATTATTTCTCACCCACCTCCTCTATCCCCCTTAATTTATATACTGTGTTATTTAAAATGAATAGAAAAGACGCATATCCAATTACTGTAGTAAAACAAAAATATTTTTCTCTGACATTTTGCTGTAGATGGAAATACTTTTAATGCGGCCGTGTGGGTTCAACTGATCATTCAATAGTTATGTTTTTTTTAGATATATGTTAGTTTTATTTCATGTGGAATGATTCATGAAAATTCTGCCATTACTATTTCATTGAGGGAAAAGGGTACCTGTTACCTATATGTGTGTGTAAGTACTCTGTTCGTAGTTGCTATTTTGTGGGAGATTTGAAAAAAGCAAAACATTGTTTCCTACAGTGGCGTCTGTATAATTGGTGGTATTGCTGTAGTATGGGGTGGCGTGCTGGTGGCAATGTTGTAGTGTGTTTGGTGCTTAGTATTGCTAATAAGTAGGAGAGGGTATTGTTATAATGTGGGTGGTGACGCTGGACGCTGTAATGTGGGGGGTGATGCCGGTTGCTGTAATGTGGGGGGTGATGCTGGACGCTGTAATGTGGGGGGTGATGCTGGACTCTGTAATGTGGGGGGTGATGCTGGACGCTGTAATGTGGGGGGTGATGCTGGACGCTGTAATGTGGGGGGTGATGCTGGACGCTGTAATGTGGGGAGTGATGCTGTAATGTGGGGGGTGATGCCGGTTGCTATAATGTGGGGGTGATTGATGTAGTATGAGTGTGTGTGGGGGGTTATTTATTGCTGTAATTTGGGTACTAATAATGTATTGTCATGGTATTTATTGATGTAATTGGGGTGCTAATAATGTAATGTTGAGGGTCATTAGGAGAAATAAATACCCCCTCCCCCCCCACACACACTCATACTACATCATGTTGTACTGCGCCAGCATCAGTGTGCAACAATATAGTGCATGGAGTCCACGTGGGCCTGTGTGCTTTAAATGCCAGGGCTGATTTTTAGTCCCAGTCCGGCCCTGAGGATGATGATGATATGTGTTTACTATGCCTATACACATAGCCAGCTTTCACACTTGATTGGCAGATTAATGCATCATTATTGCTAAGTTTGATAACAGTTGTCTAATACAGTGACACTGGTAGAGAAAACCACTATAGACATTCACATAAGCAGCTCTCATCATCATCATTTATGGCATAAGACTTCTTTAATTATACTAAGTTTTTGAGCAGGTCTGCATTATACTTAATTATATAAGGGAGATGTACTTTTAGTAAAAAGTAGCTCTCCAATTTCAAAAGTACATCAACGTAGTATTAATACTTAGATTTAAAGATTTTCTGGGATAAATGAAATACATTCCCAGCAGCCATCTCCCTTTGCCTCTATCTTATTGCATATTTTGTCCTAATGTGCTTTCATATTTACATGTCACCATGTTTCCATTGGCTAGTACCTTAAAGTCAGATGTCTGTCAAGCAAACTGACCAGTGACAGAATTGCTTTGTGAGGTTTACATCTTTATGACATCAAATGCTTCACATGAAAAATGCAGTTCATTGTCAAAAATCAGCTATATTAGGAGAGTGAGAATTGTGTTTTAGCATCAATTACACACTAAATATGCTGTCATTGTGTATGTTTAATGGATGTCTTTCAGTTTTAAAGATAGACAGACGGATAGATAGATAGAAAGATAGAAAGATAGATAGATAGAAAGATAGATAGATAGACAGACAGACAGACTGATTTCAACTGGAAGCAGTGCTTACATATTGCTTAATTTTTGGTGGTTATTAAATAGTATGGGTAGGCAAGAAAAGTGCATATATCTTTTATTAGCATAAACTTACCCAAATGCGCTCTTGCATATTTAAGGCATTCAAAGTAATAATATTTCACAGCATTAATACAGTTATGTACTAGACTGGACAATGGTAAGCAGAGCCAGTACTTATATCAACAATGGCCTTATCTGTGTGAAGTTTGTATGTTCTCCCTGTGTTTGCGTGGGTTTCCTCCCACACTCCAAAAAACATACTGTTAGGTTAATTGGCTGCTATCAAAATTGACCCTAGTCTCTCCCTCTCTGTCTGTGTGTGAGTGTGTGTCTATATTAGGGAATTTAGACTGTAAGCTCCAATAGGGTAGGGACTGATGTGAATGGGTTCTCTGTACAGCGCTGCGCTATTAGTGACACTATATAAATAAATGATAATGAGGATGATGATGATATGTGTTTACTATGCCTATACACATAGCCAGCTTTCACACTTGATTGGCAGATTAATGCATCATTATTGCTAAGTTTGATAACAGTTGTCTAATACAGTGACACTGGTAGAGAAAACCACTATAGACATTCACATAAGCAGCTCTCATCATCATCATTTATGGCATAAGACTTCTTTAATTATACTAAGTTTTTGAGCAGGTCTGCATTATACTTAATTATATAAGGGAGATGTACTTTTAGTAAAAAGTAGCTCTCCAATTTCAAAAGTACATCAACGTAGTATTAATACTTAGATTTAAAGATTTTCTGGGATAAATGAAATACATTCCCAGCAGCCATCTCCCTTTGCCTCTATCTTATTGCATATTTTGTCCTAATGTGCTTTCATATTTACATGTCACCATGTTTCCATTGGCTAGTACCTTAAAGTCAGATGTCTGTCAAGCAAACTGACCAGTGACAGAATTGCTTTGTGAGGTTTACATCTTTATGACATCAAATGCTTCACATGAAAAATGCAGTTCATTGTCAAAAATCAGCTATATTAGGAGAGTGAGAATTGTGTTTTAGCATCAATTACACACTAAATATGCTGTCATTGTGTATGTTTAATGGATGTCTTTCAGTTTTAAAGATAGACAGACGGATAGAAAGATAGAAAGATAGATAGATAGAAAGATAGATAGATAGATAGATAGATAGATAGATAGACAGACAGACAGACTGATTTCAACTGGAAGCAGTGCTTACATATTGCTTAATTTTTGGTGGTTATTAAATAGTATGGGTAGGCAAGAAAAGTGCATATATCTTTTATTAGCATAAACTTACCCAAATGCGCTCTTGCATATTTAAGGCATTCAAAGTAATAATATTTCACAGCATTAATACAGTTATGTACTAGACTGGACAATGGTAAGCAGAGCCAGTACTTATATCAACAATGGCCTTATCTGTGTGAAGTTTGTATGTTCTCCCTGTGTTTGCGTGGGTTTCCTCCGGGTGCTGTGGTTTCCTCCCACACTCCAAAAAACATACTGTTAGGTTAATTGGCTGCTATCAAAATTGACCCTAGTCTCTCCCTCTCTGTCTGTGTGTGAGTGTGTGTCTATATTAGGGAATTTAGACTGTAAGCTCCAATAGGGTAGGGACTGATGTGAATGGGTTCTCTGTACAGCGCTGCGCTATTAGTGACACTATATAAATAAATGATAATGAGGATGATGATGATATGTGTTTACTATGCCTATACACATAGCCAGCTTTCACACTTGATTGGCAGATTAATGCATCATTATTACTAAGTTTGATAACAGTTGTCTAATACAGTGACACTGGTAGAGAAAACCACTATAGACATTCACATAAGCAGCTCTCATCATCATCATTTATGGCATAAGACTTCTTTAATTATACTAAGTTTTTGAGCAGGTCTGCATTATACTTAATTATATAAGGGAGATGTACTTTTAGTAAAAAGTAGCTCTCCAATTTCAAAAGTACATCAACGTAGTATTAATACTTAGATTTAAAGATTTTCTGGGATAAATGAAATACATTCCCAGCAGCCATCTCCCTTTGCCTCTATCTTATTGCATATTTTGTCCTAATGTGCTTTCATATTTACATGTCACCATGTTTCCATTGGCTAGTACCTTAAAGTCAGATGTCTGTCAAGCAAACTGACCAGTGACAGAATTGCTTTGTGAGGTTTACATCTTTATGACATCAAATGCTTCACATGAAAAATGCAGTTCATTGTCAAAAATCAGCTATATTAGGAGAGTGAGAATTGTGTTTTAGCATCAATTACACACTAAATATGCTGTCATTGTGTATGTTTAATGGATGTCTTTCAGTTTTAAAGATAGACAGACGGATAGAAAGATAGAAAGATAGATAGATAGAAAGATAGATAGATAGATAGATAGACAGACAGACAGACTGATTTCAACTGGAAGCAGTGCTTACATATTGCTTAATTTTTGGTGGTTATTAAATAGTATGGGTAGGCAAGAAAAGTGCATATATCTTTTATTAGCATAAACTTACCCAAATGCGCTCTTGCATATTTAAGGCATTCAAAGTAATAATATTTCACAGCATTAATACAGTTATGTACTAGACTGGACAATGGTAAGCAGAGCCAGTACTTATATCAACAATGGCCTTATCTGTGTGAAGTTTGTATGTTCTCCCTGTGTTTGCGTGGGTTTCCTCCGGGTGCTGTGGTTTCCTCCCACACTCCAAAAAACATACTGTTAGGTTAATTGGCTGCTATCAAAATTGACCCTAGTCTCTCCCTCTCTGTCTGTGTGTGAGTGTGTGTCTATATTAGGGAATTTAGACTGTAAGCTCCAATAGGGTAGGGACTGATGTGAATGGGTTCTCTGTACAGCGCTGCGCTATTAGTGACACTATATAAATAAATGATAATGAGGATGATGATGATATGTGTTTACTATGCCTATACACATAGCCAGCTTTCACACTTGATTGGCAGATTAATGCATCATTATTACTAAGTTTGATAACAGTTGTCTAATACAGTGACACTGGTAGAGAAAACCACTATAGACATTCACATAAGCAGCTCTCATCATCATCATTTATGGCATAAGACTTCTTTAATTATACTAAGTTTTTGAGCAGGTCTGCATTATACTTAATTATATAAGGGAGATGTACTTTTAGTAAAAAGTAGCTCTCCAATTTCAAAAGTACATCAACGTAGTATTAATACTTAGATTTAAAGATTTTCTGGGATAAATGAAATACATTCCCAGCAGCCATCTCCCTTTGCCTCTATCTTATTGCATATTTTGTCCTAATGTGCTTTCATATTTACATGTCACCATGTTTCCATTGGCTAGTACCTTAAAGTCAGATGTCTGTCAAGCAAACTGACCAGTGACAGAATTGCTTTGTGAGGTTTACATCTTTATGACATCAAATGCTTCACATGAAAAATGCAGTTCATTGTCAAAAATCAGCTATATTAGGAGAGTGAGAATTGTGTTTTAGCATCAATTACACACTAAATATGCTGTCATTGTGTATGTTTAATGGATGTCTTTCAGTTTTAAAGATAGACAGACGGATAGATAGATAGAAAGATAGAAAGATAGATAGATAGATAGATAGACAGACAGACAGACAGACTGATTTCAACTGGAAGCAGTGCTTACATATTGCTTAATTTTTGGTGGTTATTAAATAGTATGGGTAGGCAAGAAAAGTGCATATATCTTTTATTAGCATAAACTTACCCAAATGCGCTCTTGCATATTTAAGGCATTCAAAGTAATAATATTTCACAGCATTAATACAGTTATGTACTAGACTGGACAATGGTAAGCAGAGCCAGTACTTATATCAACAATGGCCTTATCTGTGTGAAGTTTGTATGTTCTCCCTGTGTTTGCGTGGGTTTCCTCCCACACTCCAAAAAACATACTGTTAGGTTAATTGGCTGCTATCAAAATTGACCCTAGTCTCTCCCTCTCTGTCTGTGTGTGAGTGTGTGTCTATATTAGGGAATTTAGACTGTAAGCTCCAATAGGGTAGGGACTGATGTGAATGGGTTCTCTGTACAGCGCTGCGCTATTAGTGACACTATATAAATAAATGATAATGAGGATGATCAGGGCCGGACTGGCCATCTGGCACTTCTGGCAAATGCCAGAAGGGCCGATGGCTATATGGGCCGGCCCGACTCCCCCTGTCTTCTTGGTGGCTGGGTTCAGGAACCAGCCACCTCTGCTGCGCGCTCCCCAGCTCCCTCCCCCGTTATGCTGTGCAGCCAGTTACACTGGTGAGTTTACTTTTTTTTTTAATTTGTTTTTTCTTTTACTGAAGAGGAGGGGGGTCGCGATTTTCGGGGGGGAGGGGGTCGCGGGGGTGCCGCGATTTTCGGGGGGGAGGGGGGGTCGCGGGGGTGCCACGATTTTCGGGGGGTGCCCGCGATTTTAGGGGGGGTCGCGTGGTGCCGCGATTTTAGGGGGAGTCGCGGGGGTGCCGCGATTTTCGGGGGGGGGGGGGTCGCGGGGGTGCCGCGATTTTCGGGGGGGGGGGGGGGGTGTCCGCGATTTACTGGGGGGGGGGGGGTCGCGGGGGTGAGAGCCAGGGGGTGCTGGGAGAGGGGGTGAGAGAGCCGAAGGGGGTGCTGGGAGAGGGGGTGAGAGAGCCGAAGGGGGTGCTGGGAGAGGGGGTGAGAGAGCCGAAGGGGGTGCTGGGAGAGGGGGTGAGAGAGCCGAAGGGGGTGCTGGGAGAGGGGGTGAGAGCCAGGGCATGCTGGGAGAGGGGGTGAGAGAGCCGAAGGGGGTGCTGGGAAAGGAGGTGAAAGCCGAAGGGGGTGCTGGGAAAGGGGGAGAGAGAGCTGAAGGGGGTTCTGAGAAAGGGGGAGAGAGAGCTGAAGGGGGTGCTGGGAGAGGGGGTGAGAGAGCTGAAGGGGGTGCTGGGAGAGGGGGTGAGAGAGCTGAAGGGGGTGCTGGGAGAGGGGGTGAGAGAGCTGAAGGGGGTGCTGGGAGAGGGGGTGAGAGCCAGGGGGTGCTGGGAAAGGGGGTGAGAGAGCCGAAGGGGGTGAGAGAGCCAAAGGGGAAGAGGTGCTGTGAGAGGGGTGAGAGAGCCAGGGGGTGCTAGGAGAAGGGGTGAGAGAGCCAGGGGGTGCTGGGAGAGGGGGTGAGAGAGCCAAAGGGGAAGGGGGTTCTGGGAGAGGGGGTGAGAGAGCCAGGGGGTGCTGGGAGAGGGGGTGAGAGAGCCAAAGGGGAAGGGGGTTCTGGGAGAGGGGGTGAGAGAGCCAAAGGGGAAGGGGGTGCTGGGAGAGGGGGTGAGAGAGCCAAAGGAGAAGGGGGTGCTGGGAGAGGGGGTGAGAGAGCCAAAGGGGAAGGGGGTTCTGGGAGAGGGGGTGAGAGAGCCAGGGTGGTAGGGAGTGCAGGAAGAGGAGTGAGAGAGCCGGGGGGTAGAGGGTGCAGGAAGACGTGTGAGAGAGCCAGGGGAGTAAGTGGTACAGGAAGATTTGTTAGAGACAGCGGAGAAGGTGGTGCAGGGGCATAGGTAAAAGAAAGTGTAAAGGGAGAGACATCTTAAGAATGGGAATGTCAGGGATGCAGCCATCATAAAACACAAGTAGTAATGAAGAATGGAAATGCACAGAGGGGACAATAAAAAATCAAGCCTTCATACTCCATTCACTTATATTTTCTATACCCCCACTCCTAAATTTCTGCTTCGACCACTGCCCTCTATTCCTGCTCCCCACTGCCTGTGTGAGCTGACAGCTGCTGATCCCTCCTCGCCCAGCGTGCCCAGTAGGAGAACAGAACACAGGATGCCATAATCAGGTAAGTTCATATATTTGCTCGTGTGGAATATGTTTTTAACCATCCTTTCTTGAACTGGGAACACTACAGCGTATCCAATAATGTTTAACACTATGTATTGCTCATTATTGCGCTGTAATGTTTTTTGCATATTTATCTGTACAGAGATTTTTAATTAAGAGGAAAAAACATTGCTTGTCATAAATTTTATCTGTAATTATGTCAATATATCTATTTTTGTTTGCATTGTAAATGATGTATTAAGCTGCTCTTGGGACTCACACTCAGAATCTGATATGCTGTACCAATTTTTATTTGTGAATGAGTTTTTGTCTGAGCTTTACTAATGATTTGGGGGCACTACTATGGCATAATGTTATTTGGGGTCACTATTGTGGCATAATATGATTTGGAGGCACTGTTGTGACATAATATGATTTGTGGGCACTACTGTATGGTATATGTTTTGGGGGCACTACTATGCCATAATATGATTTGTGGGCACTTCTGCATGACCAAATATGAATTGAGGGTAATACTATGTGGCATAATATGACCTTGGGGCACTACGATGTGGCATAATATGAACTGGGCACACTACGGTGTGGCATCATATGAACTTCTGCCAAAGGCAAGTTTTTCATTGTTGAATATGATGGGAGCCCAAAGAAGTTGCTGTATCAGGGCCCAAAATTCCTCTTGTCAGCCCTGCCTGTGAGTCAAGGGGGTAGACGTCTCCAGGTAAATAATCTAAATGTTTCCTATCTAATCAAACTGATGGATCATGATGGGTCACATCCAATTATTTCTCACCCACCTCCTCTATCCCCCTTAATTTATATACTGTGTTATTTAAAATGAATAGAAAAGACGCATATCCAATTACTGTAGTAAAACAAAAATATTTTTCTCTGACATTTTGCTGTAGATGGAAATACTTTTAATGCGGCCGTGTGGGTTCAACTGATCATTCAATAGTTATGTTTTTTTTAGATATATGTTAGTTTTATTTCATGTGGAATGATTCATGAAAATTCTGCCATTACTATTTCATTGAGGGAAAAGGGTACCTGTTACCTATATGTGTGTGTAAGTACTCTGTTCGTAGTTGCTATTTTGTGGGAGATTTGAAAAAAGCAAAACATTGTTTCCTACAGTGGCGTCTGTATAATTGGTGGTATTGCTGTAGTATGGGGTGGCGTGCTGGTGGCAATGTTGTAGTGTGTTTGGTGCTTAGTATTGCTAATAAGTAGGAGAGGGTATTGTTATAATGTGGGTGGTGACGCTGGACGCTGTAATGTGGGGGGTGATGCTGGACGCTGTAATGTGGGGGGTGATGCTGGACGCTGTAATGTGGGGGGTGATGCTGGACTCTGTAATGTGGGGGGTGATGCTGGACGCTGTAATGTGGGGAGTGATGCTGGACGCTGTAATGTGGGGAGTGATGCTGGACGCTGTAATGTGGGGAGTGATGCTGGACGCTGTAATGTGGGGGGTGATGCTGGACGCTGTAATGTGGGGAGTGATGCTGTAATGTGGGGGGTGATGCCGGTTGCTATAATGTGGGGGGGATTGATGTAGTATGAGTGTGTGTGGGGGGTTATTTATTGCTGTAATTTGGGTACTAATAATGTATTGTCATGGTATTTATTGATGTAATTGGGGTGCTAATAATGTAATGTTGAGGGTCATTAGGAGAAATAAATACCCCCTCCCCCCCCACACACACTCATACTACATCATGTTGTACTGCGCCAGCATCAGTGTGCAACAATATAGTGCATGGAGTCCACGTGGGCCTGTGTGCTTTAAATGCCAGGGCTGATTTTTAGTCCCAGTCCGGCCCTGAGGATGATGATGATATGTGTTTACTATGCCTATACACATAGCCAGCTTTCACACTTGATTGGCAGATTAATGCATCATTATTGCTAAGTTTGATAACAGTTGTCTAATACAGTGACACTGGTAGAGAAAACCACTATAGACATTCACATAAGCAGCTCTCATCATCATCATTTATGGCATAAGACTTCTTTAATTATACTAAGTTTTTGAGCAGGTCTGCATTATACTTAATTATATAAGGGAGATGTACTTTTAGTAAAAAGTAGCTCTCCAATTTCAAAAGTACATCAACGTAGTATTAATACTTAGATTTAAAGATTTTCTGGGATAAATGAAATACATTCCCAGCAGCCATCTCCCTTTGCCTCTATCTTATTGCATATTTTGTCCTAATGTGCTTTCATATTTACATGTCACCATGTTTCCATTGGCTAGTACCTTAAAGTCAGATGTCTGTCAAGCAAACTGACCAGTGACAGAATTGCTTTGTGAGGTTTACATCTTTATGACATCAAATGCTTCACATGAAAAATGCAGTTCATTGTCAAAAATCAGCTATATTAGGAGAGTGAGAATTGTGTTTTAGCATCAATTACACACTAAATATGCTGTCATTGTGTATGTTTAATGGATGTCTTTCAGTTTTAAAGATAGACAGACGGATAGATAGATAGAAAGATAGAAAGATAGATAGATAGAAAGATAGATAGATAGACAGACAGACAGACTGATTTCAACTGGAAGCAGTGCTTACATATTGCTTAATTTTTGGTGGTTATTAAATAGTATGGGTAGGCAAGAAAAGTGCATATATCTTTTATTAGCATAAACTTACCCAAATGCGCTCTTGCATATTTAAGGCATTCAAAGTAATAATATTTCACAGCATTAATACAGTTATGTACTAGACTGGACAATGGTAAGCAGAGCCAGTACTTATATCAACAATGGCCTTATCTGTGTGAAGTTTGTATGTTCTCCCTGTGTTTGCGTGGGTTTCCTCCCACACTCCAAAAAACATACTGTTAGGTTAATTGGCTGCTATCAAAATTGACCCTAGTCTCTCCCTCTCTGTCTGTGTGTGAGTGTGTGTCTATATTAGGGAATTTAGACTGTAAGCTCCAATAGGGTAGGGACTGATGTGAATGGGTTCTCTGTACAGCGCTGCGCTATTAGTGACACTATATAAATAAATGATAATGAGGATGATGATGATATGTGTTTACTATGCCTATACACATAGCCAGCTTTCACACTTGATTGGCAGATTAATGCATCATTATTGCTAAGTTTGATAACAGTTGTCTAATACAGTGACACTGGTAGAGAAAACCACTATAGACATTCACATAAGCAGCTCTCATCATCATCATTTATGGCATAAGACTTCTTTAATTATACTAAGTTTTTGAGCAGGTCTGCATTATACTTAATTATATAAGGGAGATGTACTTTTAGTAAAAAGTAGCTCTCCAATTTCAAAAGTACATCAACGTAGTATTAATACTTAGATTTAAAGATTTTCTGGGATAAATGAAATACATTCCCAGCAGCCATCTCCCTTTGCCTCTATCTTATTGCATATTTTGTCCTAATGTGCTTTCATATTTACATGTCACCATGTTTCCATTGGCTAGTACCTTAAAGTCAGATGTCTGTCAAGCAAACTGACCAGTGACAGAATTGCTTTGTGAGGTTTACATCTTTATGACATCAAATGCTTCACATGAAAAATGCAGTTCATTGTCAAAAATCAGCTATATTAGGAGAGTGAGAATTGTGTTTTAGCATCAATTACACACTAAATATGCTGTCATTGTGTATGTTTAATGGATGTCTTTCAGTTTTAAAGATAGACAGACGGATAGAAAGATAGAAAGATAGATAGATAGAAAGATAGATAGATAGATAGACAGACAGACAGACTGATTTCAACTGGAAGCAGTGCTTACATATTGCTTAATTTTTGGTGGTTATTAAATAGTATGGGTAGGCAAGAAAAGTGCATATATCTTTTATTAGCATAAACTTACCCAAATGCGCTCTTGCATATTTAAGGCATTCAAAGTAATAATATTTCACAGCATTAATACAGTTATGTACTAGACTGGACAATGGTAAGCAGAGCCAGTACTTATATCAACAATGGCCTTATCTGTGTGAAGTTTGTATGTTCTCCCTGTGTTTGCGTGGGTTTCCTCCGGGTGCTGTGGTTTCCTCCCACACTCCAAAAAACATACTGTTAGGTTAATTGGCTGCTATCAAAATTGACCCTAGTCTCTCCCTCTCTGTCTGTGTGTGAGTGTGTGTCTATATTAGGGAATTTAGACTGTAAGCTCCAATAGGGTAGGGACTGATGTGAATGGGTTCTCTGTACAGCGCTGCGCTATTAGTGACACTATATAAATAAATGATAATGAGGATGATGATGATATGTGTTTACTATGCCTATACACATAGCCAGCTTTCACACTTGATTGGCAGATTAATGCATCATTATTACTAAGTTTGATAACAGTTGTCTAATACAGTGACACTGGTAGAGAAAACCACTATAGACATTCACATAAGCAGCTCTCATCATCATCATTTATGGCATAAGACTTCTTTAATTATACTAAGTTTTTGAGCAGGTCTGCATTATACTTAATTATATAAGGGAGATGTACTTTTAGTAAAAAGTAGCTCTCCAATTTCAAAAGTACATCAACGTAGTATTAATACTTAGATTTAAAGATTTTCTGGGATAAATGAAATACATTCCCAGCAGCCATCTCCCTTTGCCTCTATCTTATTGCATATTTTGTCCTAATGTGCTTTCATATTTACATGTCACCATGTTTCCATTGGCTAGTACCTTAAAGTCAGATGTCTGTCAAGCAAACTGACCAGTGACAGAATTGCTTTGTGAGGTTTACATCTTTATGACATCAAATGCTTCACATGAAAAATGCAGTTCATTGTCAAAAATCAGCTATATTAGGAGAGTGAGAATTGTGTTTTAGCATCAATTACACACTAAATATGCTGTCATTGTGTATGTTTAATGGATGTCTTTCAGTTTTAAAGATAGACAGACGGATAGATAGATAGAAAGATAGAAAGATAGATAGATAGAAAGATAGATAGATAGACAGACAGACAGACAGACTGATTTCAACTGGAAGCAGTGCTTACATATTGCTTAATTTTTGGTGGTTATTAAATAGTATGGGTAGGCAAGAAAAGTGCATATATCTTTTATTAGCATAAACTTACCCAAATGCGCTCTTGCATATTTAAGGCATTCAAAGTAATAATATTTCACAGCATTAATACAGTTATGTACTAGACTGGACAATGGTAAGCAGAGCCAGTACTTATATCAACAATGGCCTTATCTGTGTGAAGTTTGTATGTTCTCCCTGTGTTTGCGTGGGTTTCCTCCCACACTCCAAAAAACATACTGTTAGGTTAATTGGCTGCTATCAAAATTGACCCTAGTCTCTCCCTCTCTGTCTGTGTGTGAGTGTGTGTCTATATTAGGGAATTTAGACTGTAAGCTCCAATAGGGTAGGGACTGATGTGAATGGGTTCTCTGTACAGCGCTGCGCTATTAGTGACACTATATAAATAAATGATAATGAGGATGATCAGGGCCGGACTGGCCATCTGGCACTTCTGGCAAATGCCAGAAGGGCCGATGGCTATATGGGCCGGCCCGACTCCCCCTGTCTTCTTGGTGGCTGGGTTCAGGAACCAGCCACCTCTGCTGCGCGCTCCCCAGCTCCCTCCCCCGTTATGCTGTGCAGCCAGTTACACTGGTGAGTTTACTTTTTTTTTTAATTTGTTTTTTCTTTTACTGAAGAGGAGGGGGGTCGCGATTTTCGGGGGGGAGGGGGTCGCGGGGGTGCCGCGATTTTCGGGGGGGAGGGGGGGTTGCGGGGGTGCCGCGATTTTCGGGGGGGTGCCCGCGATTTTAGGGGGGGTCGCGTGGTGCCGCGATTTTAGGGGGAGTCGCGGGGGTGCCGCGATTTTCGGGGGGGGGGGGGGTCGCGGGGGTGCCGCGATTTTCGGGGGGGGGTGTCCGCGATTTACTGGGGGGGGGGGTCGCGGGGGTGAGAGCCAGGGGGTGCTGGGAGAGGGGGTGAGAGAGCCGAAAGGGGTGCAGGGAGAGGGGGTGAGAGCCAGGGCATACTGGGAGAGGGGGTGAGAGCCGAAGGGGGTGCTGGGAGAGGGGGTGAGAGAGCCGAAGGGGGTGCTGAAAGAGGGGGTGAGAGAGCCGAAGGGGGTGCTGGGAGAGGGGGTGAGAGAGCCGAAGGGGGTGCTGGGAGAGGGGGTGAGAGCCAGGGCATGCTGGGAGAGGGGGTGAGAGAGCCGAAGGGGGTGCTGGGAAAGGAGGTGAAAGCCGAAGGGGGTGCTGGGAAAGGGGGAGAGAGAGCTGAAGGGGGTTCTGAGAAAGGGGGAGAGAGAGCTGAAGGGGGTGCTGGGAGAGGGGGTGAGAGAGCTGAAGGGGGTGCTGGGAGAGGGGGTGAGAGAGCTGAAGGGGGTGCTGGGAGAGGGGGTGAGAGAGCTGAAGGGGGTGCTGGGAGAGGGGGTGAGAGAGCTGAAGGGGGTGCTGGGAGAGGGGGTGAGAGCCAGGGGGTGCTGGGAAAGGGGGTGAGAGAGCCGAAGGGGGTGAGAGAGCCAAAGGGGAAGAGGTGCTGTGAGAGGGGTGAGAGAGCCAGGGGGTGCTAGGAGAAGGGGTGAGAGAGCCAAAGGGGAAGGGGGTTCTGGGAGAGGGGGTGAGAGAGCCAGGGGGTGCTGGGAGAGGGGGTGAGAGAGCCAAAGGGGAAGGGGGTTCTGGGAGAGGGGGTGAGAGAGCCAAAGGGGAAGGGGGTGCTGGGAGAGGGGGTGAGAGAGCCAAAGGAGAAGGGGGTGCTGGGAGAGGGGGTGAGAGAGCCAAAGGGGAAGGGGGTTCTGGGAGAGGGGGTGAGAGAGCCAGGGTGGTAGGGAGTGCAGGAAGAGGAGTGAGAGAGCCGGGGGGTAGAGGGTGCAGGAAGACGTGTGAGAGAGCCAGGGGAGTAAGTGGTACAGGAAGATTTGTTAGAGACAGCGGAGAAGGTGGTGCAGGGGCATAGGTAAAAGAAAGTGTAAAGGGAGAGACATCTTAAGAATGGGAATGTCAGGGATGCAGCCATCATAAAACACAAGTAGTAATGAAGAATGGAAATGCACAGAGGGGACAATAAAAAATCAAGCCTTCATACTCCATTCACTTATATTTTCTATACCCCCACTCCTAAATTTCTGCTTCGACCACTGCCCTCTATTCCTGCTCCCCACTGCCTGTGTGAGCTGACAGCTGCTGATCCCTCCTCGCCCAGCGTGCCCAGTAGGAGAACAGAACACAGGATGCCATAATCAGGTAAGTTCATATATTTGCTCGTGTGGAATATGTTTTTAACCATCCTTTCTTGAACTGGGAACACTACAGCGTATCCAATAATGTTTAACACTATGTATTGCTCATTATTGCGCTGTAATGTTTTTTGCATATTTATCTGTACAGAGATTTTTAATTAAGAGGAAAAAACATTGCTTGTCATAAATTTTATCTGTAATTATGTCAATATATCTATTTTTGTTTGCATTGTAAATGATGTATTAAGCTGCTCTTGGGACTCACACTCAGAATCTGATATGCTGTACCAATTTTTATTTGTGAATGAGTTTTTGTCTGAGCTTTACTAATGATTTGGGGGCACTACTATGGCATAATGTTATTTGGGGTCACTATTGTGGCATAATATGATTTGGAGGCACTGTTGTGACATAATATGATTTGTGGGCACTACTGTATGGTATATGTTTTGGGGGCACTACTATGCCATAATATGATTTGTGGGCACTTCTGCATGACCAAATATGAATTGAGGGTAATACTATGTGGCATAATATGACCTTGGGGCACTACGATGTGGCATAATATGAACTGGGCACACTACGGTGTGGCATCATATGAACTTCTGCCAAAGGCAAGTTTTTCATTGTTGAATATGATGGGAGCCCAAAGAAGTTGCTGTATCAGGGCCCAAAATTCCTCTTGTCAGCCCTGCCTGTGAGTCAAGGGGGTAGACGTCTCCAGGTAAATAATCTAAATGTTTCCTATCTAATCAAACTGATGGATCATGATGGGTCACATCCAATTATTTCTCACCCACCTCCTCTATCCCCCTTAATTTATATACTGTGTTATTTAAAATGAATAGAAAAGACGCATATCCAATTACTGTAGTAAAACAAAAATATTTTTCTCTGACATTTTGCTGTAGATGGAAATACTTTTAATGCGGCCGTGTGGGTTCAACTGATCATTCAATAGTTATGTTTTTTTTAGATATATGTTAGTTTTATTTCATGTGGAATGATTCATGAAAATTCTGCCATTACTATTTCATTGAGGGAAAAGGGTACCTGTTACCTATATGTGTGTGTAAGTACTCTGTTCGTAGTTGCTATTTTGTGGGAGATTTGAAAAAAGCAAAACATTGTTTCCTACAGTGGCGTCTGTATAATTGGTGGTATTGCTGTAGTATGGGGTGGCGTGCTGGTGGCAATGTTGTAGTGTGTTTGGTGCTTAGTATTGCTAATAAGTAGGAGAGGGTATTGTTATAATGTGGGTGGTGACGCTGGACGCTGTAATGTGGGGGGTGATGCCGGTTGCTGTAATGTGGGGGGTGATGCTGGACGCTGTAATGTGGGGGGTGATGCTGGACTCTGTAATGTGGGGGGTGATGCTGGACGCTGTAATGTGGGGAGTGATGCTGGACGCTGTAATGTGGGGGGTGATGCTGGACGCTGTAATGTGGGGAGTGATGCTGTAATGTGGGGGGTGATGCCGGTTGCTATAATGTGGGGGTGATTGATGTAGTATGAGTGTGTGTGGGGGGTTATTTATTGCTGTAATTTGGGTACTAATAATGTATTGTCATGGTATTTATTGATGTAATTGGGGTGCTAATAATGTAATGTTGAGGGTCATTAGGAGAAATAAATACCCCCTCCCCCCCCACACACACTCATACTACATCATGTTGTACTGCGCCAGCATCAGTGTGCAACAATATAGTGCATGGAGTCCACGTGGGCCTGTGTGCTTTAAATGCCAGGGCTGATTTTTAGTCCCAGTCCGGCCCTGAGGATGATGATGATATGTGTTTACTATGCCTATACACATAGCCAGCTTTCACACTTGATTGGCAGATTAATGCATCATTATTGCTAAGTTTGATAACAGTTGTCTAATACAGTGACACTGGTAGAGAAAACCACTATAGACATTCACATAAGCAGCTCTCATCATCATCATTTATGGCATAAGACTTCTTTAATTATACTAAGTTTTTGAGCAGGTCTGCATTATACTTAATTATATAAGGGAGATGTACTTTTAGTAAAAAGTAGCTCTCCAATTTCAAAAGTACATCAACGTAGTATTAATACTTAGATTTAAAGATTTTCTGGGATAAATGAAATACATTCCCAGCAGCCATCTCCCTTTGCCTCTATCTTATTGCATATTTTGTCCTAATGTGCTTTCATATTTACATGTCACCATGTTTCCATTGGCTAGTACCTTAAAGTCAGATGTCTGTCAAGCAAACTGACCAGTGACAGAATTGCTTTGTGAGGTTTACATCTTTATGACATCAAATGCTTCACATGAAAAATGCAGTTCATTGTCAAAAATCAGCTATATTAGGAGAGTGAGAATTGTGTTTTAGCATCAATTACACACTAAATATGCTGTCATTGTGTATGTTTAATGGATGTCTTTCAGTTTTAAAGATAGACAGACGGATAGATAGATAGAAAGATAGAAAGATAGATAGATAGATAGACAGACAGACAGACTGATTTCAACTGGAAGCAGTGCTTACATATTGCTTAATTTTTGGTGGTTATTAAATAGTATGGGTAGGCAAGAAAAGTGCATATATCTTTTATTAGCATAAACTTACCCAAATGCGCTCTTGCATATTTAAGGCATTCAAAGTAATAATATTTCACAGCATTAATACAGTTATGTACTAGACTGGACAATGGTAAGCAGAGCCAGTACTTATATCAACAATGGCCTTATCTGTGTGAAGTTTGTATGTTCTCCCTGTGTTTGCGTGGGTTTCCTCCCACACTCCAAAAAACATACTGTTAGGTTAATTGGCTGCTATCAAAATTGACCCTAGTCTCTCCCTCTCTGTCTGTGTGTGAGTGTGTGTCTATATTAGGGAATTTAGACTGTAAGCTCCAATAGGGTAGGGACTGATGTGAATGGGTTCTCTGTACAGCGCTGCGCTATTAGTGACACTATATAAATAAATGATAATGAGGATGATCAGGGCCGGACTGGCCATCTGGCACTTCTGGCAAATGCCAGAAGGGCCGATGGCTATATGGGCCGGCCCGACTCCCCCTGTCTTCTTGGTGGCTGGGTTCAGGAACCAGCCACCTCTGCTGCGCGCTCCCCAGCTCCCTCCCCCGTTATGCTGTGCAGCCAGTTACACTGGTGAGTTTACTTTTTTTTTTAATTTGTTTTTTCTTTTACTGAAGAGGAGGGGGGTCGCGATTTTCGGGGGGGAGGGGGTCGCGGGGGTGCCGCGATTTTCGGGGGGGAGGGGGGGTCGCGGGGGTGCCGCGATTTTCGGGGGGGGGGTGTCCGCGATTTACTGGGGGGGGGGGGGTCGCGGGGGTGAGAGCCAGGGGGTGCTGGGAGAGGGGGTGAGAGAGCCGAAAGGGGTGCAGGGAGAGGGGGTGAGAGCCAGGGCATACTGGGAGAGGGGGTGAGAGCCGAAGGGGGTGCTGGGAGAGGGGGTGAGAGAGCCGAAGGGGGTGCTGGGAGAGGGGGTGAGAGAGCCGAAGGGGGTGCTGGGAGAGGGGGTGAGAGAGCCGAAGGGGGTGCTGGGAGAGGGGGTGAGAGCCAGGGCATGCTGGGAGAGGGGGTGAGAGAGCCGAAGGGGGTGCTGGGAAAGGAGGTGAAAGCCGAAGGGGGTGCTGGGAAAGGGGGAGAGAGAGCTGAAGGGGGTTCTGAGAAAGGGGGAGAGAGAGCTGAAGGGGGTGCTGGGAGAGGGGGTGAGAGAGCTGAAGGGGGTGCTGGGAGAGGGGGTGAGAGAGCTGAAGGGGGTGCTGGGAGAGGGGGTGAGAGAGCTGAAGGGGGTGCTGGGAGAGGGGGTGAGAGCCAGGGGGTGCTGGGAAAGGGGGTGAGAGAGCCGAAGGGGGTGAGAGAGCCAAAGGGGAAGAGGTGCTGTGAGAGGGGTGAGAGAGCCAGGGGGTGCTAGGAGAAGGGGTGAGA
The DNA here is from genome assembly GCF_038048845.1 of Mixophyes fleayi. Lineage (NCBI taxonomy): Eukaryota > Metazoa > Chordata > Amphibia > Anura > Limnodynastidae > Mixophyes > Mixophyes fleayi. Next base: position 160,117 of record NW_027448421.1, read on the forward strand.
GAGCCAGGGGGTGCTGGGAGAGGGGGTGAGAGAGCCAAAGGGGAAGGGGGTTCTGGGAGAGGGGGTGAGAGAGCCAGGGGGTGCTGGGAGAGGGGGTGAGAGAGCCAAAGGGGAAGGGGGTTCTGGGAGAGGGGGTGAGAGAGCCAAAGGGGAAGGGGGTGCTGGGAGAGGGGGTGAGAGAGCCAAAGGAGAAGGGGGTGCTGGGAGAGGGGGTGAGAGAGCCAAAGGGGAAGGGGGTTCTGGGAGAGGGGGTGAGAGAGCCAGGGTGGTAGGGAGTGCAGGAAGAGGAGTGAGAGAGCCGGGGGGTAGAGGGTGCAGGAAGACGTGTGAGAGAGCCAGGGGAGTAAGTGGTACAGGAAGATTTGTTAGAGACAGCGGAGAAGGTGGTGCAGGGGCATAGGTAAAAGAAAGTGTAAAGGGAGAGACATCTTAAGAATGGGAATGTCAGGGATGCAGCCATCATAAAACACAAGTAGTAATGAAGAATGGAAATGCACAGAGGGGACAATAAAAAATCAAGCCTTCATACTCCATTCACTTATATTTTCTATACCCCCACTCCTAAATTTCTGCTTCGACCACTGCCCTCTATTCCTGCTCCCCACTGCCTGTGTGAGCTGACAGCTGCTGATCCCTCCTCGCCCAGCGTGCCCAGTAGGAGAACAGAACACAGGATGCCATAATCAGGTAAGTTCATATATTTGCTCGTGTGGAATATGTTTTTAACCATCCTTTCTTGAACTGGGAACACTACAGCGTATCCAATAATGTTTAACACTATGTATTGCTCATTATTGCGCTGTAATGTTTTTTGCATATTTATCTGTACAGAGATTTTTAATTAAGAGGAAAAAACATTGCTTGTCATAAATTTTATCTGTAATTATGTCAATATATCTATTTTTGTTTGCATTGTAAATGATGTATTAAGCTGCTCTTGGGACTCACACTCAGAATCTGATATGCTGTACCAATTTTTATTTGTGAATGAGTTTTTGTCTGAGCTTTACTAATGATTTGGGGGCACTACTATGGCATAATGTTATTTGGGGTCACTATTGTGGCATAATATGATTTGGAGGCACTGTTGTGACATAATATGATTTGTGGGCACTACTGTATGGTATATGTTTTGGGGGCACTACTATGCCATAATATGATTTGTGGGCACTTCTGCATGACCAAATATGAATTGAGGGTAATACTATGTGGCATAATATGACCTTGGGGCACTACGATGTGGCATAATATGAACTGGGCACACTACGGTGTGGCATCATATGAACTTCTGCCAAAGGCAAGTTTTTCATTGTTGAATATGATGGGAGCCCAAAGAAGTTGCTGTATCAGGGCCCAAAATTCCTCTTGTCAGCCCTGCCTGTGAGTCAAGGGGGTAGACGTCTCCAGGTAAATAATCTAAATGTTTCCTATCTAATCAAACTGATGGATCATGATGGGTCACATCCAATTATTTCTCACCCACCTCCTCTATCCCCCTTAATTTATATACTGTGTTATTTAAAATGAATAGAAAAGACGCATATCCAATTACTGTAGTAAAACAAAAATATTTTTCTCTGACATTTTGCTGTAGATGGAAATACTTTTAATGCGGCCGTGTGGGTTCAACTGATCATTCAATAGTTATGTTTTTTTTAGATATATGTTAGTTTTATTTCATGTGGAATGATTCATGAAAATTCTGCCATTACTATTTCATTGAGGGAAAAGGGTACCTGTTACCTATATGTGTGTGTAAGTACTCTGTTCGTAGTTGCTATTTTGTGGGAGATTTGAAAAAAGCAAAACATTGTTTCCTACAGTGGCGTCTGTATAATTGGTGGTATTGCTGTAGTATGGGGTGGCGTGCTGGTGGCAATGTTGTAGTGTGTTTGGTGCTTAGTATTGCTAATAAGTAGGAGAGGGTATTGTTATAATGTGGGTGGTGACGCTGGACGCTGTAATGTGGGGGGTGATGCCGGTTGCTGTAATGTGGGGGGTGATGCTGGACGCTGTAATGTGGGGGGTGATGCTGGACTCTGTAATGTGGGGGGTGATGCTGGACGCTGTAATGTGGGGAGTGATGCTGGACGCTGTAATGTGGGGGGTGATGCTGGACGCTGTAATGTGGGGAGTGATGCTGTAATGTGGGGGGTGATGCCGGTTGCTATAATGTGGGGGTGATTGATGTAGTATGAGTGTGTGTGGGGGGTTATTTATTGCTGTAATTTGGGTACTAATAATGTATTGTCATGGTATTTATTGATGTAATTGGGGTGCTAATAATGTAATGTTGAGGGTCATTAGGAGAAATAAATACCCCCTCCCCCCCCACACACACACTCATACTACATCATGTTGTACTGCGCCAGCATCAGTGTGCAACAATATAGTGCATGGAGTCCACGTGGGCCTGTGTGCTTTAAATGCCAGGGCTGATTTTTAGTCCCAGTCCGGCCCTGAGGATGATGATGATATGTGTTTACTATGCCTATACACATAGCCAGCTTTCACACTTGATTGGCAGATTAATGCATCATTATTGCTAAGTTTGATAACAGTTGTCTAATACAGTGACACTGGTAGAGAAAACCACTATAGACATTCACATAAGCAGCTCTCATCATCATCATTTATGGCATAAGACTTCTTTAATTATACTAAGTTTTTGAGCAGGTCTGCATTATACTTAATTATATAAGGGAGATGTACTTTTAGTAAAAAGTAGCTCTCCAATTTCAAAAGTACATCAACGTAGTATTAATACTTAGATTTAAAGATTTTCTGGGATAAATGAAATACATTCCCAGCAGCCATCTCCCTTTGCCTCTATCTTATTGCATATTTTGTCCTAATGTGCTTTCATATTTACATGTCACCATGTTTCCATTGGCTAGTACCTTAAAGTCAGATGTCTGTCAAGCAAACTGACCAGTGACAGAATTGCTTTGTGAGGTTTACATCTTTATGACATCAAATGCTTCACATGAAAAATGCAGTTCATTGTCAAAAATCAGCTATATTAGGAGAGTGAGAATTGTGTTTTAGCATCAATTACACACTAAATATGCTGTCATTGTGTATGTTTAATGGATGTCTTTCAGTTTTAAAGATAGATAGAAAGATAGATAGATAGATAGATAGATAGACAGACAGACAGACTGATTTCAACTGGAAGCAGTGCTTACATATTGCTTAATTTTTGGTGGTTATTAAATAGTATGGGTAGGCAAGAAAAGTGCATATATCTTTTATTAGCATAAACTTACCCAAATGCGCTCTTGCATATTTAAGGCATTCAAAGTAATAATATTTCACAGCATTAATACAGTTATGTACTAGACTGGACAATGGTAAGCAGAGCCAGTACTTATATCAACAATGGCCTTATCTGTGTGAAGTTTGTATGTTCTCCCTGTGTTTGCGTGGGTTTCCTCCGGGTGCTGTGGTTTCCTCCCACACTCCAAAAAACATACTGTTAGGTTAATTGGCTGCTATCAAAATTGACCCTAGTCTCTCCCTCTCTGTCTGTGTGTGAGTGTGTGTCTATATTAGGGAATTTAGACTGTAAGCTCCAATAGGGTAGGGACTGATGTGAATGGGTTCTCTGTACAGCGCTGCGCTATTAGTGACACTATATAAATAAATGATAATGAGGATGATGATGATATGTGTTTACTATGCCTATACACATAGCCAGCTTTCACACTTGATTGGCAGATTAATGCATCATTATTGCTAAGTTTGATAACAGTTGTCTAATACAGTGACACTGGTAGAGAAAACCACTATAGACATTCACATAAGCAGCTCTCATCATCATCATTTATTGCATAAGACTTCTTTAATTATACTAAGTTTTTGAGCAGGTCTGCATTATACTTAATTATATAAGGGAGATGTACTTTTAGTAAAAAGTAGCTCTCCAATTTCAAAAGTACATCAACGTAGTATTAATACTTAGATTTAAAGATTTTCTGGGATAAATGAAATACATTCCCAGCAGCCATCTCCCTTTGCCTCTATCTTATTGCATATTTTGTCCTAATGTGCTTTCATATTTACATGTCACCATGTTTCCATTGGCTAGTACCTTAAAGTCAGATGTCTGTCAAGCAAACTGACCAGTGACAGAATTGCTTTGTGAGGTTTACATCTTTATGACATCAAATGCTTCACATGAAAAATGCAGTTCATTGTCAAAAATCAGCTATATTAGGAGAGTGAGAATTGTGTTTTAGCATCAATTACACACTAAATATGCTGTCATTGTGTATGTTTAATGGATGTCTTTCAGTTTTAAAGATAGACAGACGGATAGATAGATAGAAAGATAGAAAGATAGATAGATAGAAAGATAGATAGATAGATAGATAGACAGACAGACTGATTTCAACTGGAAGCAGTGCTTACATATTGCTTAATTTTTGGTGGTTATTAAATAGTATGGGTAGGCAAGAAAAGTGCATATATCTTTTATTAGCATAAACTTACCCAAATGCGCTCTTGCATATTTAAGGCATTCAAAGTAATAATATTTCACAGCATTAATACAGTTATGTACTAGACTGGACAATGGTAAGCAGAGCCAGTACTTATATCAACAATGGCCTTATCTGTGTGAAGTTTGTATGTTCTCCCTGTGTTTGCGTGGGTTTCCTCCCACACTCCAAAAAACATACTGTTAGGTTAATTGGCTGCTATCAAAATTGACCCTAGTCTCTCCCTCTCTGTCTGTGTGTGAGTGTGTGTCTATATTAGGGAATTTAGACTGTAAGCTCCAATAGGGTAGGGACTGATGTGAATGGGTTCTCTGTACAGCGCTGCGCTATTAGTGACACTATATAAATAAATGATAATGAGGATGATGATGATATGTGTTTACTATGCCTATACACATAGCCAGCTTTCACACTTGATTGGCAGATTAATGCATCATTATTGCTAAGTTTGATAACAGTTGTCTAATACAGTGACACTGCTAGAGAAAACCACTATAGACATTCACATAAGCAGCTCTCATCATCATCATTTATGGCATAAGACTTCTTTAATTATACTAAGTTTTTGAGCAGGTCTGCATTATACTTAATTATATAAGGGAGATGTACTTTTAGTAAAAAGTAGCTCTCCAATTTCAAAAGTACATCAACGTAGTATTAATACTTAGATTTAAAGATTTTCTGGGATAAATGAAATACATTCCCAGCAGCCATCTCCCTTTGCCTCTATCTTATTGCATATTTTGTCCTAATGTGCTTTCATATTTACATGTCACCATGTTTCCATTGGCTAGTACCTTAAAGTCAGATGTCTGTCAAGCAAACTGACCAGTGACAGAATTGCTTTGTGAGGTTTACATCTTTATGACATCAAATGCTTCACATGAAAAATGCAGTTCATTGTCAAAAATCAGCTATATTAGGAGAGTGAGAATTGTGTTTTAGCATCAATTACACACTAAATATGCTGTCATTGTGTATGTTTAATGGATGTCTTTCAGTTTTAAAGATAGACAGACGGATAGATAGATAGAAAGATAGAAAGATAGATAGATAGAAAGATAGATAGATAGATAGATAGATAGACAGACAGACTGATTTCAACTGGAAGCAGTGCTTACATATTGCTTAATTTTTGGTGGTTATTAAATAGTATGGGTAGGCAAGAAAAGTGCATATATCTTTTATTAGCATAAACTTACCCAAATGCGCTCTTGCATATTTAAGGCATTCAAAGTAATAATATTTCACAGCATTAATACAGTTATGTACTAGACTGGACAATGGTAAGCAGAGCCAGTACTTATATCAACAATGGCCTTATCTGTGTGAAGTTTGTATGTTCTCCCTGTGTTTGCGTGGCTTTCCTCCGGGTGCTGTGGTTTCCTCCCACACTCCAAAAAACATACTGTTAGGTTAATTGGCTGCTATCAAAATTGACCCTAGTCTCTCCCTCTCTGTCTGTGTGTGAGTGTGTGTCTATATTAGGGAATTTAGACTGTAAGCTCCAATAGGGTAGGGACTGATGTGAATGGGTTCTCTGTACAGCGCTGCGCTATTAGTGACACTATATAAATAAATGATAATGAGGATGATGATGATATGTGTTTACTATGCCTATACACATAGCCAGCTTTCACACTTGATTGGCAGATTAATGCATCATTATTGCTAAGTTTGATAACAGTTGTCTAATACAGTGACACTGGTAGAGAAAACCACTATAGACATTCACATAAGCAGCTCTCATCATCATCATTTATTGCATAAGACTTCTTTAATTATACTAAGTTTTTGAGCAGGTCTGCATTATACTTAATTATATAAGGGAGATGTACTTTTAGTAAAAAGTAGCTCTCCAATTTCAAAAGTACATCAACGTAGTATTAATACTTAGATTTAAAGATTTTCTGGGATAAATGAAATACATTCCCAGCAGCCATCTCCCTTTGCCTCTATCTTATTGCATATTTTGTCCTAATGTGCTTTCATATTTACATGTCACCATGTTTCCATTGGCTAGTACCTTAAAGTCAGATGTCTGTCAAGCAAACTGACCAGTGACAGAATTGCTTTGTGAGGTTTACATCTTTATGACATCAAATGCTTCACATGAAAAATGCAGTTCATTGTCAAAAATCAGCTATATTAGGAGAGTGAGAATTGTGTTTTAGCATCAATTACACACTAAATATGCTGTCATTGTGTATGTTTAATGGATGTCTTTCAGTTTTAAAGATAGACAGACGGATAGATAGATAGAAAGATAGAAAGATAGATAGATAGAAAGATAGATAGATAGATAGATAGACAGACTGATTTCAACTGGAAGCAGTGCTTACATATTGCTTAATTTTTGGTGGTTATTAAATAGTATGGGTAGGCAAGAAAAGTGCATATATCTTTTATTAGCATAAACTTACCCAAATGCGCTCTTGCATATTTAAGGCATTCAAAGTAATAATATTTCACAGCATTAATACAGTTATGTACTAGACTGGACAATGGTAAGCAGAGCCAGTACTTATATCAACAATGGCCTTATCTGTGTGAAGTTTGTATGTTCTCCCTGTGTTTGCGTGGGTTTCCTCCGGGTGCTGTGGTTTCCTCCCACACTCCAAAAAACATACTGTTAGGTTAATTGGCTGCTATCAAAATTGACCCTAGTCTCTCCCTCTCTGTCTGTGTGTGAGTGTGTGTCTATATTAGGGAATTTAGACTGTAAGCTCCAATAGGGTAGGGACTGATGTGAATGGGTTCTCTGTACAGCGCTGCGCTATTAGTGACACTATATAAATAAATGATAATGAGGATGATGATGATATGTGTTTACTATGCCTATACACATAGCCAGCTTTCACACTTGATTGGCAGATTAATGCATCATTATTGCTAAGTTTGATAACAGTTGTCTAATACAGTGACACTGGTAGAGAAAACCACTATAGACATTCACATAAGCAGCTCTCATCATCATCATTTATTGCATAAGACTTCTTTAATTATACTAAGTTTTTGAGCAGGTCTGCATTATACTTAATTATATAAGGGAGATGTACTTTTAGTAAAAAGTAGCTCTCCAATTTCAAAAGTACATCAACGTAGTATTAATACTTAGATTTAAAGATTTTCTGGGATAAATGAAATACATTCCCAGCAGCCATCTCCCTTTGCCTCTATCTTATTGCATATTTTGTCCTAATGTGCTTTCATATTTACATGTCACCATGTTTCCATTGGCTAGTACCTTAAAGTCAGATGTCTGTCAAGCAAACTGACCAGTGACAGAATTGCTTTGTGAGGTTTACATCTTTATGACATCAAATGCTTCACATGAAAAATGCAGTTCATTGTCAAAAATCAGCTATATTAGGAGAGTGAGAATTGTGTTTTAGCATCAATTACACACTAAATATGCTGTCATTGTGTATGTTTAATGGATGTCTTTCAGTTTTAAAGATAGACAGACGGATAGATAGATAGAAAGATAGAAAGATAGATAGATAGAAAGATAGATAGATAGATAGATAGATAGATAGACAGACAGACAGACTGATTTCAACTGGAAGCAGTGCTTACATATTGCTTAATTTTTGGTGGTTATTAAATAGTATGGGTAGGCAAGAAAAGTGCATATATCTTTTATTAGCATAAACTTACCCAAATGCGCTCTTGCATATTTAAGGCATTCAAAGTAATAATATTTCACAGCATTAATACAGTTATGTACTAGACTGGACAATGGTAAGCAGAGCCAGTACTTATATCAACAATGGCCTTATCTGTGTGAAGTTTGTATGTTCTCCCTGTGTTTGCGTGGGTTTCCTCCCACACTCCAAAAAACATACTGTTAGGTTAATTGGCTGCTATCAAAATTGACCCTAGTCTCTCCCTCTCTGTCTGTGTGTGAGTGTGTGTCTATATTAGGGAATTTAGACTGTAAGCTCCAATAGGGTAGGGACTGATGTGAATGGGTTCTCTGTACAGCGCTGCGCTATTAGTGACACTATATAAATAAATGATAATGAGGATGATGATGATATGTGTTTACTATGCCTATACACATAGCCAGCTTTCACACTTGATTGGCAGATTAATGCATCATTATTGCTAAGTTTGATAACAGTTGTCTAATACAGTGACACTGGTAGAGAAAACCACTATAGACATTCACATAAGCAGCTCTCATCATCATCATTTATGGCATAAGACTTCTTTAATTATACTAAGTTTTTGAGCAGGTCTGCATTATACTTAATTATATAAGGGAGATGTACTTTTAGTAAAAAGTAGCTCTCCAATTTCAAAAGTACATCAACGTAGTATTAATACTTAGATTTAAAGATTTTCTGGGATAAATGAAATACATTCCCAGCAGCCATCTCCCTTTGCCTCTATCTTATTGCATATTTTGTCCTAATGTGCTTTCATATTTACATGTCACCATGTTTCCATTGGCTAGTACCTTAAAGTCAGATGTCTGTCAAGCAAACTGACCAGTGACAGAATTGCTTTGTGAGGTTTACATCTTTATGACATCAAATGCTTCACATGAAAAATGCAGTTCATTGTCAAAAATCAGCTATATTAGGAGAGTGAGAATTGTGTTTTAGCATCAATTACACACTAAATATGCTGTCATTGTGTATGTTTAATGGATGTCTTTCAGTTTTAAAGATAGACAGACGGATAGATAGATAGAAAGATAGAAAGATAGATAGATAGAAAGATAGATAGATAGATAGATAGACAGACAGACAGACTGATTTCAACTGGAAGCAGTGCTTACATATTGCTTAATTTTTGGTGGTTATTAAATAGTATGGGTAGGCAAGAAAAGTGCATATATCTTTTATTAGCATAAACTTACCCAAATGCGCTCTTGCATATTTAAGGCATTCAAAGTAATAATATTTCACAGCATTAATACAGTTATGTACTAGACTGGACAATGGTAAGCAGAGCCAGTACTTATATCAACAATGGCCTTATCTGTGTGAAGTTTGTATGTTCTCCCTGTGTTTGCGTGGGTTTCCTCCCACACTCCAAAAAACATACTGTTAGGTTAATTGGCTGCTATCAAAATTGACCCTAGTCTCTCCCTCTCTGTCTGTGTGTGAGTGTGTGTCTATATTAGGGAATTTAGACTGTAAGCTCCAATAGGGTAGGGACTGATGTGAATGGGTTCTCTGTACAGCGCTGCGCTATTAGTGACACTATATAAATAAATGATAATAATGAGGATGATGATGATATGTGTTTACTATGCCTATACACATAGCCAGCTTTCACACTTGATTGGCAGATTAATGCATCATTATTGCTAAGTTTGATAACAGTTGTCTAATACAGTGACACTGGTAGAGAAAACCACTATAGACATTCACATAAGCAGCTCTCATCATCATCATTTATGGCATAAGACTTCTTTAATTATACTAAGTTTTTGAGCAGGTCTGCATTATACTTAATTATATAAGGGAGATGTACTTTTAGTAAAAAGTAGCTCTCCAATTTCAAAAGTACATCAACGTAGTATTAATACTTAGATTTAAAGATTTTCTGGGATAAATGAAATACATTCCCAGCAGCCATCTCCCTTTGCCTCTATCTTATTGCATATTTTGTCCTAATGTGCTTTCATATTTACATGTCACCATGTTTCCATTGGCTAGTACCTTAAAGTCAGATGTCTGTCAAGCAAACTGACCAGTGACAGAATTGCTTTGTGAGGTTTACATCTTTATGACATCAAATGCTTCACATGAAAAATGCAGTTCATTGTCAAAAATCAGCTATATTAGGAGAGTGAGAATTGTGTTTTAGCATCAATTACACACTAAATATGCTGTCATTGTGTATGTTTAATGGATGTCTTTCAGTTTTAAAGATAGACAGACGGATAGATAGATAGAAAGATAGAAAGATAGATAGATAGAAAGATAGATAGATAGATAGATAGATAGATAGACAGACAGACAGACTGATTTCAACTGGAAGCAGTGCTTACATATTGCTTAATTTTTGGTGGTTATTAAATAGTATGGGTAGGCAAGAAAAGTGCATATATCTTTTATTAGCATAAACTTACCCAAATGCGCTCTTGCATATTTAAGGCATTCAAAGTAATAATATTTCACAGCATTAATACAGTTATGTACTAGACTGGACAATGGTAAGCAGAGCCAGTACTTATATCAACAATGGCCTTATCTGTGTGAAGTTTGTATGTTCTCCCTGTGTTTGCGTGGGTTTCCTCCGGGTGCTGTGGTTTCCTCCCACACTCCAAAAAACATACTGTTAGGTTAATTGGCTGCTATCAAAATTGACCCTAGTCTCTCCCTCTCTGTCTGTGTGTGAGTGTGTGTCTATATTAGGGAATTTAGACTGTAAGCTCCAATAGGGTAGGGACTGATGTGAATGGGTTCTCTGTACAGCGCTGCGCTATTAGTGACACTATATAAATAAATGATAATAATGAGGATGATGATGATATGTGTTTACTATGCCTATACACATAGCCAGCTTTCACACTTGATTGGCAGATTAATGCATCATTATTGCTAAGTTTGATAACAGTTGTCTAATACAGTGACACTGGTAGAGAAAACCACTATAGACATTCACATAAGCAGCTCTCATCATCATCATTTATGGCATAAGACTTCTTTAATTATACTAAGTTTTTGAGCAGGTCTGCATTATACTTAATTATATAAGGGAGATGTACTTTTAGTAAAAAGTAGCTCTCCAATTTCAAAAGTACATCAACGTAGTATTAATACTTAGATTTAAAGATTTTCTGGGATAAATGAAATACATTCCCAGCAGCCATCTCCCTTTGCCTCTATCTTATTGCATATTTTGTCCTAATGTGCTTTCATATTTACATGTCACCATGTTTCCATTGGCTAGTACCTTAAAGTCAGATGTCTGTCAAGCAAACTGACCAGTGACAGAATTGCTTTGTGAGGTTTACATCTTTATGACATCAAATGCTTCACATGAAAAATGCAGTTCATTGTCAAAAATCAGCTATATTAGGAGAGTGAGAATTGTGTTTTAGCATCAATTACACACTAAATATGCTGTCATTGTGTATGTTTAATGGATGTCTTTCAGTTTTAAAGATAGACAGACCGATAGATAGATAGATAGAAAGATAGAAAGATAGATAGATAGAAAGATAGATAGATAGATAGACAGACAGACTGATTTCAACTGGAAGCAGTGCTTACATATTGCTTAATTTTTGGTGGTTATTAAATAGTATGGGTAGGCAAGAAAAGTGCATATATCTTTTATTAGCATAAACTTACCCAAATGCGCTCTTGCATATTTAAGGCATTCAAAGTAATAATATTTCACAGCATTAATACAGTTATGTACTAGACTGGACAATGGTAAGCAGAGCCAGTACTTATATCAACAATGGCCTTATCTGTGTGAAGTTTGTATGTTCTCCCTGTGTTTGCGTGGGTTTCCTCCCACACTCCAAAAAACATACTGTTAGGTTAATTGGCTGCTATCAAAATTGACCCTAGTCTCTCCCTCTCTGTCTGTGTGTGAGTGTGTGTCTATATTAGGGAATTTAGACTGTAAGCTCCAATAGGGTAGGGACTGATGTGAATGGGTTCTCTGTACAGCGCTGCGCTATTAGTGACACTATATAAATAAATGATAATGAGGATGATGATGATATGTGTTTACTATGCCTATACACATAGCCAGCTTTCACACTTGATTGGCAGATTAATGCATCATTATTGCTAAGTTTGATAACAGTTGTCTAATACAGTGACACTGGTAGAGAAAACCACTATAGACATTCACATAAGCAGCTCTCATCATCATCATTTATGGCATAAGACTTCTTTAATTATACTAAGTTTTTGAGCAGGTCTGCATTATACTTAATTATATAAGGGAGATGTACTTTTAGTAAAAAGTAGCTCTCCAATTTCAAAAGTACATCAACGTAGTATTAATACTTAGATTTAAAGATTTTCTGGGATAAATGAAATACATTCCCAGCAGCCATCTCCCTTTGCCTCTATCTTATTGCATATTTTGTCCTAATGTGCTTTCATATTTACATGTCACCATGTTTCCATTGGCTAGTACCTTAAAGTCAGATGTCTGTCAAGCAAACTGACCAGTGACAGAATTGCTTTGTGAGGTTTACATCTTTATGACATCAAATGCTTCACATGAAAAATGCAGTTCATTGTCAAAAATCAGCTATATTAGGAGAGTGAGAATTGTGTTTTAGCATCAATTACACACTAAATATGCTGTCATTGTGTATGTTTAATGGATGTCTTTCAGTTTTAAAGATAGACAGACGGATAGATAGATAGAAAGATAGAAAGATAGATAGATAGAAAGATAGATAGATAGATAGATAGATAGACAGACAGACAGACTGATTTCAACTGGAAGCAGTGCTTACATATTGCTTAATTTTTGGTGGTTATTAAATAGTATGGGTAGGCAAGAAAAGTGCATATATCTTTTATTAGCATAAACTTACCCAAATGCGCTCTTGCATATTTAAGGCATTCAAAGTAATAATATTTCACAGCATTAATACAGTTATGTACTAGACTGGACAATGGTAAGCAGAGCCAGTACTTATATCAACAATGGCCTTATCTGTGTGAAGTTTGTATGTTCTCCCTGTGTTTGCGTGGGTTTCCTCCGGGTGCTGTGGTTTCCTCCCACACTCCAAAAAACATACTGTTAGGTTAATTGGCTGCTATCAAAATTGACCCTAGTCTCTCCCTCTCTGTCTGTGTGTGAGTGTGTGTCTATATTAGGGAATTTAGACTGTAAGCTCCAATAGGGTAGGGACTGATGTGAATGGGTTCTCTGTACAGCGCTGCGCTATTAGTGACACTATATAAATAAATGATAATGAGGATGATGATGATATGTGTTTACTATGCCTATACAAATAGCCAGCTTTCACACTTGATTGGCAGATTAATGCATCATTATTGCTAAGTTTGATAACAGTTGTCTAATACAATGACACTGGTAGAGAAAACCACTATAGACATTCACATAAGCAGCTCTCATCATCATCATTTATGGCATAAGACTTCTTTAATTATACTAAGTTTTTGAGCAGGTCTGCATTATACTTAATTATATAAGGGAGATGTACTTTTAGTAAAAAGTAGCTCTCCAATTTCAAAAGTACATCAACGTAGTATTAATACTTAGATTTAAAGATTTTCTGGGATAAATGAAATACATTCCCAGCAGCCATCTCCCTTTGCCTCTATCTTATTGCATATTTTGTCCTAATGTGCTTTCATATATACATGTCACCATGTTTCCATTGGCTAGTACCTTAAAGTCAGATGTCTGTCAAGCAAACTGACCAGTGACAGAATTGCTTTGTGAGGTTTACATCTTTATGACATCAAATGCTTCACATGAAAAATGCAGTTCATTGTCAAAAATCAGCTATATTAGGAGAGTGAGAATTGTGTTTTAGCATCAATTACACACTAAATATGCTGTCATTGTGTATGTTTAATGGATGTCTTTCAGTTTTAAAGATAGACAGACGGATAGATAGATAGAAAGATAGAAAGATAGATAGATAGATAGATAGACAGACAGACAGACAGACAGACAGACTGATTTCAACTGGAAGCAGTGCTTACATATTGCTTAATTTTTGGTGGTTATTAAATAGTATGGGTAGGCAAGAAAAGTGCATATATCTTTTATTAGCATAAACTTACCCAAATGCGCTCTTGCATATTTAAGGCATTCAAAGTAATAATATTTCACAGCATTAATACAGTTATGTACTAGACTGGACAATGGTAAGCAGAGCCAGTACTTATATCAACAATGGCCTTATCTGTGTGAAGTTTGTATGTTCTCCCTGTGTTTGCGTGGGTTTCCTCCGGGTGCTGTGGTTTCCTCCCACACTCCAAAAAACATACTGTTAGGTTAATTGGCTGCTATCAAAATTGACCCTAGTCTCTCCCTCTCTGTCTGTGTGTGAGTGTGTGTCTATATTAGGGAATTTAGACTGTAAGCTCCAATAGGGTAGGGACTGATGTGAATGGGTTCTCTGTACAGCGCTGCGCTATTAGTGACACTATATAAATAAATGATAATGAGGATGATGATGATATGTGTTTACTATGCCTATACACATAGCCAGCTTTCACACTTGATTGGCAGATTAATGCATCATTATTGCTAAGTTTGATAACAGTTGTCTAATACAATGACACTGGTAGAGAAAACCACTATAGACATTCACATAAGCAGCTCTCATCATCATCATTTATTGCATAAGACTTCTTTAATTATACTAAGTTTTTGAGCAGGTCTGCATTATACTTAATTATATAAGGGAGATGTACTTTTAGTAAAAAGTAGCTCTCCAATTTCAAAAGTACATCAACGTAGTATTAATACTTAGATTTAAAGATTTTCTGGGATAAATGAAATACATTCCCAGCAGCCATCTCCCTTTGCCTCTATCTTATTGCATATTTTGTCTAGGGATGTGCACCGGCGACTTTTGAGGTCTCGTGTTTTGTGTTTTGGATCCGGATTTTCGTTATTTTTGAGGTTCGGATTTGTCTCGCAAAACACTTGACGAAAGGTCTCGGTTCGGATTTAAGGTATTGGATTCGGATTTTTTTTTAAAAAAACATAAAAAGTTTAAAAATCAAGTTTTTGTGCTTATTTTCACTCCTAGGCTATTATTAACCTCAATAACATTCAATAACAAGCATTTCCACTAATTTACAGTGTATTCTGAACACCTCACAATATAGTTATTAGTCCAAAACGTTGCAACAAGGTATCTTTCTGGACTGCGTAGAGGAGTGGGTCACCACAATATATATTAAAAACCCTGAACTTTTATGATTCGCACCAATAAATGTACCTGGACTGCGTAGAGGAGTGGGTCACCACAATATATTAAAAACCCTGAACTTTTATGAATCGCACCAATAAATGTACCTGGACTGCGTTGAGGAGTGGGTCACCACAATATATATAATAAGAAAACCATCAACTTGTTTGATTCGCACCAATAAATGTACCTGGACTGCGTAGAGGAGTGGGTCACCACAATATATTAAAAACCCTGAACTTTTATGAATCGCACCAATAAATGTACCTGGACTGCGTAGAGGAGTGGGTCACCACAATATATATAATAAGAAAACCATCAACTTGTTTGATTCGCACCAATAAATGTACCTGGACTGCGTAGAGGAGTGGGTCACCACAATATATTAAAAACCCTGAACTTTTATGAATCGCACCAATAAATGTACCTGGACTGCGTAGAGGAGTGGGTCACCACAAGATATATTAAAAACCCTGAACTTTTATGATTCGCACCAATAAATGTACCTGGACTGCGTAGAGGAGTGGGCACTGGGCACCACAATAAAATATATAAAAAACCTTCAACAGATCTGCATTACACTACACATACGGCTGCTCCTCCATCCTCTCCATCATATACATGTTGGAGTTTTAGCGTGTGACAACCTCTTGTTTTTGATAATGTCAGTGCATTTGGAATATTTTTCAATTTGCCCCACACCACTGAATGTACTTTATCTATGATACGCATCTATCTATCTTGACTGCGTAGTGTGGTGGCCCCGGTACACAATTTGGTACCGAGGCCACAATATAATTTAAAAACCCTCCACGTGTCGGAATTCCACCAAACAAGTATCTGGACTGCATAGTGGGGTGGCCCCGGTACCCAATTTGATACCGGGGCCACAATACCTCCTCCAAACATGCTCCAGACAATTCGTCATTGACAGACCCCAGACAGACAGGGTCGTAGTGTTATTGTTTGACTTTGTAAACCCAAAAAAATGTCCCTGTTGCACTTGCACATAGTCGTGCAATGAAGACTGACTTTTTCATTTAAAGGCACGATCTTTAAAGTGTCAGAAAGAGAGAGAAGACACAGGAGAGGAGAGTTGTAGCTGGGGACCTGGGGTGGAAGCTCCCAGGCTCCCCCAGCATTGCCTGGAAGTCTGAGCGTGGTGACTGAGCCAGGGCAAGGAATGTGTGCCCTGGATGATGGGGGAGAACTCCATGCCACTATAGTGAACCCAAGAGAGAGGGGGACACTGCACATGGAAGAGGCCCTGGAGTGAGGGCTGCTACAAGAGGCATGGTAGCTGTAGTGTCAGATCCTGAGGCTGAGAGTACACAGAGTGACGTGTCAGAGCACAGGAGACATTATCCCCGCAGAGGAGGGATGAGCTGCAGTTGAGAGGTCTGCTGTTGAAATAGGACATGCACACTTTAACACACAAATCATTTCAGCGACAGGGCCTACCAAACAACTTTGACTGAAATGATTGGTTTGTTTGGGCCCCCACACCAAAAAAGCTATTCATCTCTCCCTGTACAGACAGACTAAACAGGCTCTACTGAGGCAAGATGTCGTCCTCATCCTCAACCTCTGATTCCTCTCCCCCTACAGTGTGTACTTCCTCCTCATCACACATTATCAATTCGTCCCCGCTGGACTCCACAACCACAGGTCCCTCTGTAGTATCTGGAGGGCAGTGCTGTACTTCATTGAGGAATTGATTATTCATTTTTATAAACATCATTTTTTCAACGTTGTGAGGAAGCAACCTCCTTCGCCGCTCACTGACCAGGTTCCCCGCTGCACTAAAAACTCTTTCCGAGTACACACTGGAGGGGGGACAACTCAGGTAAAATAGAGCCAGTTTGTACAGGGGCTTCCAAACTGCCTTTTTTTCCTGCCAGTAACAATATGGACTGTCTGACATGTCTACTTGGATGGTGTCAGCAAAGTAATCATCCACAATTTTTTCTATTGTCACAGCATCCAATGCAGCGAGAGTAGACATGTCTGCAATGGTTGGCAGGTCCTTCAGTCCGGACCAGATGTTATCAGCATCCCCGCCAGTGCCTCTTTTGGGAAAACTGAGCTTTTTCCTCGCAGCCATAGATGTGGAAGAAAATGAGGGTGGAGCTGTTGGCATGTCACGGTCCTCTTCAGAGGACAATCTCCTGACCAGCAGGTCTTTGCACCGCTGTAGACTTTTGTCCGCCGGAAACAGAGACACAACATACGCTTTAAACCGAGGATCGAGCACGGTGGCCAGAATGTATTCCTCTGACTTTAAAAGAGTGACCACCCTCGGATCCTGGCAAAGCGTACGAAGGGCTACATCCACAAGAGCTACATGCTTGCTGTAATCGCAATGGCTTACCAGCTCCTCCCTCACTTTCTCCAGCTGCTTCTGCAACAGCCTGATCAGGGGAATGACCTGACTCAAGCTGGCAGTGTCGGAACTGACTTCTCGTGTGGCAAGTTCAAATGGCTGCAGAACCTTGCACAACACGGAAATCAGTCTCCACTGCGCTTGACTCAGGCGCATCCCCACTCCTTTGCCTATGTCGTAGGTGGCTGTGTAGGCCTGAATGGCCTTTTGCTGCTCCTCCATCCTCTGCAGCATATAGAGGGTGGAGTTCCAGCGCGTCACAACCTCTTGTTTGAGGTGATGGCAGGGCAGGTTCAAGCTTTTTTGATGTGCCTCTAGTCTGCGGTAGGCACTGGCTGAATGCCGAAAGTGTCCAGCAATTTTGCGGGCCACCGCAAGCATCTCCTGCACACCCCTGTCACTCTTGAGGTAATGCTGCACCACCAAATTAATGGTGTGGGCAAAACATGGGACGTGCTGGAAATTGCCCATATTTAATGCCCGCACAATGTTACTGGCATTGTCTGACACCACAAATCCCCATGAGAGTCTAAGTGGGGTAAGCCACTGGGAGATAATTTCCCTCATTTTCTCTAATATGTTGTCAGCGTTGTGCCTCTTATTAAAGCCTGTAATGCACAATGTTGCCTGCCTTTGCATGAGCAGCCATTTTGTAGATGCTGCTACTGATGCAGCTGTTGCTGTTGCTGCGGAAGGGGATGCATCAACCCAGTGGGCTGTCACAGTCATATAGTCCTTCGTTTGCCCAGAACCACTTGTCCACATGTCCGTGGTTAAGTGGACAGTGGGTACAACCGCATTTTTAAGAGCACTGAGGACACTTGATCGTACTTCTCTGTACATTTTTGGTATCGCCTGCCTAGTGAAGTGGAATCTCGAGGGGATTTGGTACCGGGGACACAATACCTCCATCAACCCTCTAAATCCCACTCCACTGATGGCGGACACCGGGCGCACGTCTAACACCAACATTGCAGTTACAGCCGCAGTTATACGCTTTGCAATAGGGTGACTACTATCGTATTTGGTGGTCATGGCAAACGACTGTTGGACGGTCAATTGTTTGGTGAAAGACTTAGCGGTCTTACGACTTCCCCTCTGGGAAGATGACCGACTAACAGCAGCAACAGCAGCAGTGGCAGTAGTAGGCGTACCGCTGCAGGATTCCTCGGATGAATCCCGTATTGAGGAGGACTCAGTCTGGCTGCTGACTTGGGCTGCAGGACTGAATCTGATGGAGATTGTGGAGGAAGTTGACGAGGAGGGTGTTGCTGGTGTGTATCCAACTGGACCACGGGATTTAGGTGTCCCTGTACCGATGAGGGTCCTAGCCCCAGTTCCTGAACTAACCACTGAACTATGAAGGTTATTCAGGTGACGTATAAGGGAGGATGTTCCTAGGTGGGCAAGATCCTTACCCCTGCTTATTTGAGCTTTACATAAGCTACATATTGCCATACATTGGTTGTCTGGATTTGGATAAAAATAACTCCAGACCGAAGAGGTGCATTTTTTGGTCTTCTGACCAGGCATGACGATGGGCTTTTTCATCCCATGGACATCAGCTGTTTCCCCCCCTGGTGCCTCATTTACAATAACCACATCACCATCCTCATCATCAAGTTCCTCCACAGCGCCAGCTACATCATCAATAGCCTCCTCCCGAGCCACCTCTTCCCGTACAGTGATGGGAAGTACAGTGATGGGAAGGTCAGGCTTGACAACCACCAACACGCTTGGACTCGCCTTGGGGATTTGTGATAATTTCTCTTTAGAAGGCAGAGTTGTTTGCTGTTTTGTTGCTGACAGCATAACTCTCTTCAATTTTTTGTAGGGGGGGGGAGGAGGAGGAGGGCTAAGATCCGTGGGTGAAGCTGAACCACTAGTCATGAACACGGGCCAGGGCCTAAGCCGTTCCTTGCCACTCCGTGTCGTAAATGGCATATTGGCAACTTTACGTTTCTCCTCAGATGATTTTAAGTTTCTCTTTTTGCTACTTTTTCTTAACTTGGGCTTTTTGGATTTTACATGCCCGGTACTACGAGATTGGGCATCGGGCTTGGAAGACGACGTTGATGGCATTTCATCGTCTATGTCATGACTAGTGGCAGCAGCTTCAGCATTAGGAGGAAGTGGGTCTTGATCTTTCCCTACTTTATCCTCCAAATTTTTGGTCTCCATTATATGTAGCACAAGATACTGCAGAATGTGTGAACTTGGTAATATTGCAGTACCAATGGACTTATACTGCTGGATTGGTTTTACAAATTTGGTTATAATTATTATATATATTTTTTTTTTTTTTAATTTTTTATTTTTTTTTACTTTTTTCTTATTTTTAAAAAACTTGGGAATAGTGGGGAAATAACTATGCCCTTAGAAGCACAGAGCACAGGACACAGCACCACTGGACTGAACAGGACACGGCACAGGATCCAGCAGCACTACGGAACTCAGCAGGACAGAGCACAGGACACAGCACCACTGGACTGATACTGCAGAATGTGTAAACTTTGTAATATTGCAGTACCACTGGACTTTTACTGCTGAATGTGTGAACTTGGTAATATTGCAGTACCAATGGGCTTATACTGCAGGATTGGTTTTGCAAATTTGGTGGTAATTAAAAAATATTAAAGTAGTTTTTGGTATTTTTTAAAAAAACTTTTTTTTATTTTTTTAAACACAGGGGAATATTGGGGAAATAACTATGCCCTTAGAAGCACAGAGCACAGGACACAGCACCACTGGACTGAACAGGACACGGCACAGGACCCAGCAGCACTACGGAACTCAGCAGGACAGAGCACAGGACACAGCACCACTGGACTGATACTGCAGAACACAGCACAGCACAGCACAGCACAGAACTAAACAGCACAGAACTAAACAGCACAGAACTAAACAGCACAGAACTAAACAGCACAGAGGACCACCTAACACACCCTCCCTCTACTCTGATCAATGCCCGAGTGAAGATGGCGGCGACTAGCGGGGAATTTATAGGATCCGAGTATCGCGAGATCCGACAACGGGATTATGAGTCAGAGCCTCAGTTTCACTTTTGAATTTGGCGCCAATACCCGGATCTGTCTCGGATCCGACTCGGATCCGCAACGTTCGGGTGGGCTCGGATTCAGGAAATCCGAGTGCGCTCATCCCTAATTTTGTCCTAATGTGCTTTCATATTTACATGTCACCATGTTTCCATTGGCTAGTACCTTAAAGTCAGATGTCTGTCAAGCAAACTGACCAGTGACAGAATTGCTTTGTGAGGTTTACATCTTTATGACATCAAATGCTTCACATGAAAAATGCAGTTCATTGTCAAAAATCAGCTATATTAGGAGAGTGAGAATTGTGTTTTAGCATCAATTACACACTAAATATGCTGTCATTGTGTATGTTTAATGGATGTCTTTCAGTTTTAAAGATAGACAGACCGATAGATAGATAGATAGAAAGATAGATAGATAGATAGATAGATAGATAGACAGACAGACTGATTTCAACTGGAAGCAGTGCTTACATATTGCTTAATTTTTGGTGGTTATTAAATAGTATGGGTAGGCAAGAAAAGTGCATATATCTTTTATTAGCATAAACTTACCCAAATGCGCTCTTGCATATTTAAGGCATTCAAAGTAATAATATTTCACAGCATTAATACAGTTATGTACTAGACTGGACAATGGTAAGCAGAGCCAGTACTTATATCAACAATGGCCTTATCTGTGTGAAGTTTGTATGTTCTCCCTGTGTTTGCGTGGGTTTCCTCCCACACTCCAAAAAACATACTGTTAGGTTAATTGGCTGCTATCAAAATTGACCCTAGTCTCTCCCTCTCTGTCTGTGTGTGAGTGTGTGTCTATATTAGGGAATTTAGACTGTAAGCTCCAATAGGGTAGGGACTGATGTGAATGGGTTCTCTGTACAGCGCTGCGCTATTAGTGACACTATATAAATAAATTATAATGAGGATGATGATGATATGTGTTTACTATGCCTATACACATAGCCAGCTTTCACACTTGATTGGCAGATTAATGCATCATTATTGCTAAGTTTGATAACAGTTGTCTAATACAGTGACACTGGTAGAGAAAACCACTATAGACATTCACATAAGCAGCTCTCATCATCATCATTTATGGCATAAGACTTCTTTAATTATACTAAGTTTTTGAGCAGGTCTGCATTATACTTAATTATATAAGGGAGATGTACTTTTAGTAAAAAGTAGCTCTCCAATTTCAAAAGTACATCAACGTAGTATTAATACTTAGATTTAAAGATTTTCTGGGATAAATGAAATACATTCCCAGCAGCCATCTCCCTTTGCCTCTATCTTATTGCATATTTTGTCCTAATGTGCTTTCATATTTACATGTCACCATGTTTCCATTGGCTAGTACCTTAAAGTCAGATGTCTGTCAAGCAAACTGACCAGTGACAGAATTGCTTTGTGAGGTTTACATCTTTATGACATCAAATGCTTCACATGAAAAATGCAGTTCATTGTCAAAAATCAGCTATATTAGGAGAGTGAGAATTGTGTTTTAGCATCAATTACACACTAAATATGCTGTCATTGTGTATGTTTAATGGATGTCTTTCAGTTTTAAAGATAGACAGACGGATAGATAGATAGAAAGATAGATAGATAGATAGACAGACAGACAGACTGATTTCAACTGGAAGCAGTGCTTACATATTGCTTAATTTTTGGTGGTTATTAAATAGTATGGGTAGGCAAGAAAAGTGCATATATCTTTTATTAGCATAAACTTACCCAAATGCGCTCTTGCATATTTAAGGCATTCAAAGTAATAATATTTCACAGCATTAATACAGTTATGTACTAGACTGGACAATGGTAAGCAGAGCCAGTACTTATATCAACAATGGCCTTATCTGTGTGAAGTTTGTATGTTCTCCCTGTGTTTGCGTGGGTTTCCTCCCACACTCCAAAAAACATACTGTTAGGTTAATTGGCTGCTATCAAAATTGACCCTAGTCTCTCCCTCTCTGTCTGTGTGTGAGTGTGTGTCTATATTAGGGAATTTAGACTGTAAGCTCCAATAGGGTAGGGACTGATGTGAATGGGTTCTCTGTACAGCGCTGCGCTATTAGTGACACTATATAAATAAATGATAATGAGGATGATGATGATATGTGTTTACTATGCCTATACACATAGCCAGCTTTCACACTTGATTGGCAGATTAATGCATCATTATTGCTAAGTTTGATAACAGTTGTCTAATACAGTGACACTGGTAGAGAAAACCACTATAGACATTCACATAAGCAGCTCTCATCATCATCATTTATGGCATAAGACTTCTTTTTTTTTTTTTTTTTTTTTTAAATTCTTTTTTTTTATTGAAGAAATTAAACAGCTTTTACAAACATATCTATTTTGCATTGAACGATGCATTAAAGACATTTATAAATATTGCATATAAAGATACGATTACATGAATTAGACTTGACAGTGCATCAGTATAGAAACAAAGTACCGTTTAGTATACTATAATACACCATTAAGGGATGGGGGAAAGACCAAGAGGGAGAAAGACAGGGAAGGAGGGATAGATCAGAGGGGAGAAAAGGGGGGAGTGGGGGGTAGGAGGGGGGGGTTCACCTATTCCACTGAGAATATAGTGGTGAATCCTTAAATTCGAGCCATTTGAACCATATATGGTAATACTCCCTATATTTGTCTCTTGATGAGTAGAGTATATCGTCCATCATTCTATAGGATTCTAAGCGGGCAAACCACTCTTTGATGGTAGGAATATTCTGCGATCTCCAATGCACCGGAATCACGGCCTTTGCCGCGTTGCTAAGATTTTTAATTGTTGATTTTTTATATTTAGAGATGGATAATTTATTATCATTCAATAACCAGTATTTGGGGCAATTAGGTGGTTCAACGCCCATTATTTCTTTAGAAATTGAAAGGACTGCATCCCAGAAAGTTCTAAGAGCTATGCATTCCCACCATATATGCAACGGAGTACCTGGCGCCGACATACATCGCCAGCACATGTTTGACACCCCAGGAACCATCTTAGCCAACTGGTTGGGGCATCTGTACCACCTAGTCAAAATCTTATATTGTGTCTCCACCACCCGTACACTGACCGAGCTTGACTGAGTGCGTAAGAGGATATTTTTCCAATCTTGCTCAGGTATCGAGCAAGTCAGCTCCCTCTCCCATTCTCGAATGAAGGTGGGTTGTTTATTATAAGCATGTTCAATGAGGATACTGTAAATAAGAGACAAAGTATGGCTAGGGTATAATGCAGTGGTACATAAAGATTCAAACTGAGTAAGTGGCCGCCCCACCGACTCCCGAACCTCCAAGGATCCCAGAAAATGGCGGAGCTGTATATATCGCCAAATCTCCACATTTGGTAGTTCCCATTTAGCTTGGAGAGTGGTGAAGGGTAAGACCCCAGACGCGTCCACCAGCTGGCCGGCCCTGCGGAGCCCTGCCCCAATCCAACATCTAAATATCTGTCTAGTAAGTCCTGGGGGAAACTCTGGGTTGTCAAATATTGGGGTCAAAGGCGAATGTCGTGAGGAAATGTGAGGAGTCGCGCGTAATTTGGCCCATCTAGCCAGGGTTGGTGAAACGGTCGGGTGAATGACTTTAGGAAGTGAGTATAGCCATGGTGAGAACTTAAGTGCCTTACCTACAACGTAACTCTCTATCCAGACCCATTGCTTGTCCAGTCTCTGTCTTGTCCAGTCCACCACCCTATTCAGCATGGCCGCATCGTAATATAATGCAAAGTTGGGGAGTTGTAATCCCCCAGCGTGCTTCCGCATATATAAAATTTCATGTTTAAAACGGGGGCGTCTCCCCTTCCATACAAAGTCCCTAATTGCTTTATGTAGTGTCTTGAACCAAGAAGTGGGAAGGTGTATAGGGAGTGTTTGGAGCAAGTAGAGGACCCGTGGTAATACATTCATCTTGACCACATTGAGTCTCCCTATCAGGGAAAAGCCCTTTGGACACCAGTTTCTCAGATCCCTACAAATTGTATTGGTGATGGGAATAAAATTGTCCTCAAAAATCTTTGTGTTGTCCTTGTTGATAAACACCCCCAGATATTTAAGTCGTGAGGGATGCCACATGAATGAGAATGCTGGCTTCAGGCCTTCAACCACTGCCTCGGGCGCAGAGATGTTGAGTGCTACCGATTTTGAGTAGTTAATTTTAAAGCCAGACAGCTCGCCAAATTGTTGAAATTCTGCCACTAAGTTAGGAATCGAAACCACAGGGTTAGTGAGGATTGCCAGGAGGTCATCTGCGAAAAGTGCCAATTTAAAGTTTTTGTCTTCCAACCGTAGACCAGAGATATCAGGGTTTGCCCGAATGGATCGAGCCAGTGCTTCCATGCACAAGATAAAGATCAACGGAGACAGGGGGCATCCCTGTCTGGTGCCGTTGGATATTACAATGGGTTCTGATAGTTCCCCGTTAACCCTGACTCTTGCCGTTGGCTTCGTATACAAGGCCTCAATTCTGGCCATACTCAAAGGGCCTAAACCCAGATGGCTGAGGACCCCCCTCATAAATTCCCAGTCCACTCTATCAAATGCCTTTTCGGCATCTGTGGATAGTAAAACCATAGGAATATTGGCGGTGTGTGCATACTGTACTAAATTGAGTATTTTCGTGGTATTGTCCCTCGCCTCCCTCCCCGGGACAAACCCCACCTGATCGGAGTGAATGATTTGGGTCAGATATGGTTTTAATCTGTTTGCAATCAGTTTAGCGTAAAGCTTAATGTCCCCATTAAGTAGGGAGATGGGCCTATAACTAGCACATGAAGCTGGGTCTTTCCCTTCTTTTGGCAATACAGTAATCTGGGCGGTTAGTGTTTGAGGGGAAAAGTGTTTCTGGGCAGAGACAGAGTTAAAGGCCTGTAGCAAGAGAAGGGCTAACTGTGTTTTGAAAATTTTGTAGTAAAGAGTGGTAAAACCGTCCGGTCCCGGGCTTTTCCCTGATGGCGTCGTCTTGATCGCCTCTTCCAGTTCCTCAATCGTAAAGGGTTCTTCTAACAGTTGTACAGAATCGTCATCTAGCGTGGGGAAATCAATACGCTCAAGGTATTCTGCTACGCGGGCCTGCTTGGTCTGGTGGCAAGCTGTGTTAGGTGTGTCAAACAAATTATAAAGCTTGGTGTAATAGTCCTGGAACGCCCCAGCGATATCAGAAGTATGAACTAGTGTGGACCCTGCGTCTGTCTTGATCTGGGGAACATATAGTTGAGCTCTCTGTTTGCGCAGAGCACGGGCCAGAAGCCTCCCTGGCTTGTCTCCCCACTGATAGAACTGGTTCTGACATCTACGGAGGTCATATTTAATTTTATCTGACATTAGTTGGTTTAAGGCCTTCCGGGTTTCTGTCAATTCTGTCATAACAGAGGGATCCAGGTCTGATTTGTGTCGCGTTTCAAGTGTGTTTATTTTTTCTAGGAGCGAGTCCCTATGGGCTATTTTTTCTCGCTTTCTAATCGCACCCATTTGAATAAGCTTACCCCGTATAACGCATTTATGAGCTTCCCATAGAGATATCTTCGAAATGTCGGGGGTGTCGTTGGTCTGGATATAGTCCGTGATGGCCTCTTCTATCACTGTCTTGTTATGCGCTTCTTGAATTAGAAGCTCGTTTAGTCTCCAGGTGAAGGGTCTATTAACTGTCTTAGAAATAGAGAGCGTCAGGTACACCGGCGCGTGATCTGACCATGTGATCTGGCCTATCGTTACCTCTGAGATCAGGGGCAGATGGTTGTGAGTAAGAAAGAAATAGTCCAGTCTCGAATATGTATTATGTGGGTGTGAGAAGAAGGTATAGTCACGGTCTGTGGGGTGTTTGAGACGCCACGCGTCAACCAGCTGGTGTTCGTGCAGAGTACGTCTCACCCTTCGATACAGCTTACCGGCCAGTCTAGCGGATCCCGAGGAAGAGTCCGTCGTGGGGTTCAGAACCCAGTTGAAATCTCCGCCCATTATGGTGATGCCCTTCTTTATCGATTCCACTTTGTCCAGAAGCTTTTCTAGAAATACAGGTTGATTAGAGTTCGGACCATAAATATTAACAAAGGTATACATTTGGGTGGATATCATACATGTCACTGCCAAACCTCTACCTTCCTGTAGTGTGTGTGTGTCTATATCTTGAACAGGCAAACGATTGGACATAAGAATTGCCACTCCCAAGGACTTATTTTCCGCATTATTACTCGTAAAGACATGTGGGAATTGGCGGCTGTTCAACCTAGGAACAAAACCTTGTTTGAAATGAGTTTCCTGTATGAAGGCTACGTCAATTTTCTTGGCCATAAGGTCACGTAATAAACGGGACCGCTTTTCCGGGACATTTAGACCCTTAACATTAAGGGTAACGCATCTGAGTCTACCCACCATTACCAAGCAGTTCTAAGTATTTGCATGTGTACCACCACATGGAGAAAAGGTGTATGAACCCATAAGTGGATTGTAGTTGGGAAGAATCGAAGAAAGTAGGGATGGGGGGGAAGGGAAGAGGGTCAGGGAGCCATAACTGCTTAAACTGAGGCATCAGTTTCAATAAAGAGCTATGAATCATTGGCAATTTTATAAGACCGTTCCGGCCAACCATATAGGACCGTGGTCCAGACATGATCCGGAATATAGCACTCGGTCTTGGAGCCCTGAGGAGGGCAATAAACAGCGACAATCAAACAAACATGGGTAAATGGTCCGCACCTCGCCTTCGGCAGAGTCCCGGGTAATCTCAGCCCAAGCCCCTATCCTCCAGAGAGACGCAGGACCTCTATTACTTATATGTACTAACCTATTCAATTTTGTAAAAAGAACAACAAACAACTATGCATGAACACACAGCTAATCGGAAATATTTGAACATTATAATATTAGAAAACATTATAACACTATAACCTTAGAAATCTTATAGAGAACTTTAGAAAAATAGTGATGGGCTAAACAAATCCATCGTGGACACTAGCGATTGTAAATAGCACATCAAAGATGAAGGAGATAAAGTAAGCAAAGATAAGATAAGAATAATCTCGCCCAAGGGAAGCTGTTCACAGTAGCAAATCCCTGATTGGGTCTTGTGAGAGGTTCTCCTCCAAAAAGTGGGTGCTCGCACTCAGTTGTGCTTATTCAAGTGTTCCCTTGTGCCTGCTGATTCAGACGCTTTTGGGGTGACCGTTTGGATCTACTTGGAAATTGGAACCTATCATCTTGTTGAGCCTCCGTTTCCGGATACAAACGTTGATGGGACTCCTGCCATTCAACTAGAGTTATTAGAGGAATGTTCAAAGTGGTACAGAAGTCTGGCAGGTCTGGCGGAATCCTGAGAACCGTCGATTTCCCCTCATGTGTAACTTGCAGTTGAAGCGGGAAGCCCCACCTGTATTTAATCGATTTTTTCCGGAGTTCCTCCGTAAGGGGTTTAAGCTGCCTCCGAAATTGTAAAGTTTGCCAGGATAGATCTTGGAATATGTGGATTTCCTGACCGTTGAACTCCAATCCTTGGAGACCCCTTATCTTTCGGACGATTTCATCCTTCTGCGTGTAGTAGTGGAGACGGCATATAACATCTCTAGGCCTTTCCGTTGGGGCCCCCCTTGGGCGTAACGCTCTATGCGCCCTGTCAAATACGATTATGTTGTCTGATGGTAATTCCAGGATCTCATTAAACACTTTTGTCAAAGCATCAATCAGGCCCTGTGGGGGGACATCTTCAGGCAAACCCCGTATCCGCAGATTGTTACGGCGACCCCGATTATCTAGATCATCCATCTTTAGCTGGAATCCCTGCAGAGCCTTTGCCTGTTCCGCCACCGTCTTTTCCAGGGCTGTAACACGCTCATCACCTTTTTCTTTATGTTCCTCAAGGGCTACCAATCGGTGGCCAAGGTGAGCGATATCTGCTTGCAGTGTGACCACTTCCCGGTGGACAATCTCCTGTAATTTTGCTTCTAGCGCTTCAAAATCTTTTTTGGAGGGTAGCTCTTGCTTAGTTGGGAGAGACTTAAGCATTCGTAAGACTTGTGACAAATCGGGTTGCTCTGTTATCCCAGTCCCCTTCTGGTGACATGTTTCATCCTGTCGTGGTTCAGGCAATGTGGATCCAGAAGCGACAGAGGGAGATGCCATTTCTAGTTCTTCCGTGACCACAGGGGTTTTTAAGTATGAGCGAAGATCAGAACGTTGGGGGGTCTCTTGGGGTTTTCTTTGATTTTTCTTAGCTGAGCTTTTACGGTCTTTGCCCATCAAGACGATCCTAAGTGTGTTCAGCAGCGTGTTCAAGGTATAATGATCATTGCAGGTAGTACATAATGTTGAGGTAAGACTGCCGCTATTCACCCCTCCTCATGATTGGTCTAGGCAGCCATCCCGCGGAACGCAGCCCGTGGTCTGTTACAGGAGTATTACATGTGTTCAGGGCGACCCTATCTGGCCAGAGAGCCAACTTCCCCAGGGCAAACTTGAAGAATTTGTATATTTGTGGACTTTGTAAACTTAGGTTGGATAATGTATTAACGAGAGTCTACCACTAGATGTCAGTGTTGCTACACCAGGAAGACTCAGTCCAGATCTGTTGCACGTTAAATTTGAGCAGAAAGACTTCCACTGGATGAGGTCTGCCACTTAGCAGGTAACTATTCCCCTCTGCAAGAGTTCTGCACTACAGCCCTGCTATCTGTACGGGATCAACCTTCCCTGGCCAGTCTTCCCACATATATAGATAACTTATACCTTATTTAGTACCTCACGGCGTCAGCGAGGCCAAAGTGACAGCAGCTGCAGGGTCTGTTTTATGCTGCAACAGGCGATTGAATGCCAGCATGCAGGAGCCTGGTGTTGTTCCGTTGGATCCGGACCGCTAATAGACGCCGGGGCCCCTGGCGGAGCCACCGCACCTACCCACAGCCTCTCCTCCTTGTCTCCAGATTCAGGCCAGCATGCAGAAGGGCCTCTCCGTCCGCTTGTAGATGGCAGGCTGTCGCGCCCGCAAGACTATCTCACCGGGGGGGGGGGGGGGGACACCGCCCAGCACCCCGCTAGATCTGCGCAGTTAGATGCCCACCAGACAGGTAAGTTCCAGGCCAGTATGTGTGTAGATCAACTGGTGGTGTTCAATCTTGGGATGGAGATGAGGTGGAAGTTCCGTAGTAGTAGCCACGAGGATAGCTATGCCGCGCTCCCGACTCTCGAGTATATAACAGAGCCACGGGTGTTTGAGGGCTCAAAAAGCAGCTTAGGTGTGCTGTGATGTGATTCTGCCCGAATATAGTTGTTGAGCGCACCCCAACACAGGATATCAGGGGGTAAATTATATGTTGGAGCAGGAGCTCACTCCTAACACGTCCAGCTCGAATGGCCGCCAAGCCACGCCCCCGGCATAAGACTTCTTTAATTATACTAAGTTTTTGAGCAGGTCTGCATTATACTTAATTATATAAGGGAGATGTACTTTTGAAATTGGAGAGCTACTTTTTACTAAAAGTACATCAACGTAGTATTAATACTTAGATTTAAAGATTTTCTGGGATAAATGAAATACATTCCCAGCAGCCATCTCCCTTTGCCTCTATCTTATTGCATATTTTGTCCTAATGTGCTTTCATATTTACATGTCACCATGTTTCCATTGGCTAGTACCTTAAAGTCAGATGTCTGTCAAGCAAACTGACCAGTGACAGAATTGCTTTGTGAGGTTTACATCTTTATGACATCAAATGCTTCACATGAAAAATGCAGTTCATTGTCAAAAATCAGCTATATTAGGAGAGTGAGAATTGTGTTTTAGCATCATTTACACACTAAATATGCTGTCATTGTGTATGTTTAATGGATGTCTTTCAGTTTTAAAGATAGACAGACGGATAGATAGATAGAAAGATAGAAAGATAGATAGATAGAAAGATAGATAGACAGACAGACAGACTGATTTCAACTGGAAGCAGTGCTTACATATTGCTTAATTTTTGGTGGTTATTAAATAGTATGGGTAGGCAAGAAAAGTGCATATATCTTTTATTAGCATAAACTTACCCAAATGCGCTCTTGCATATTTAAGGCATTCAAAGTAATAATATTTCACAGCATTAATACAGTTATGTACTAGACTGGACAATGGTAAGCAGAGCCAGTACTTATATCAACAATGGCCTTATCTGTGTGAAGTTTGTATGTTCTCCCTGTGTTTGCGTGGGTTTCCTCCGGGTGCTGTGGTTTCCTCCCACACTCCAAAAAACATACTGTTAGGTTAATTGGCTGCTATCAAAATTGACCCTAGTCTCTCCCTCTCTGTCTGTGTGTGAGTGTGTGTCTATATTAGGGAATTTAGACTGTAAGCTCCAATAGGGTAGGGACTGATGTGAATGGGTTCTCTGTACAGCGCTGCGCTATTAGTGACACTATATAAATAAATGATAATGAGGATGATGATGATATGTGTTTACTATGCCTATACACATAGCCAGCTTTCACACTTGATTGGCAGATTAATGCATCATTATTGCTAAGTTTAATAACAGTTGTCTAATACAGTGACACTGGTAGAGAAAACCACTATAGACATTCACATAAGCAGCTCTCATCATCATCATTTATGGCATAAGACTTCTTTAATTATACTAAGTTTTTGAGCAGGTCTGCATTATACTTAATTATATAAGGGAGATGTACTTTTAGTAAAAAGTAGCTCTCCAATTTCAAAAGTACATCAACGTAGTATTAATACTTAGATTTAAAGATTTTCTGGGATAAATGAAATACATTCCCAGCAGCCATCTCCCTTTGCCTCTATCTTATTGCATATTTTGTCCTAATGTGCTTTCATATTTACATGTCACCATGTTTCCATTGGCTAGTACCTTAAAGTCAGATGTCTGTCAAGCAAACTGACCAGTGACAGAATTGCTTTGTGAGGTTTACATCTTTATGACATCAAATGCTTCACATGAAAAATGCAGTTCATTGTCAAAAATCAGCTATATTAGGAGAGTGAGAATTGTGTTTTAGCATCAATTACACACTAAATATGCTGTCATTGTGTATGTTTAATGGATGTCTTTCAGTTTTAAAGATAGACAGACGGATAGATAGATAGAAAGATAGAAAGATAGATAGATAGAAAGATAGATAGATAGATAGACAGACAGACTGATTTCAACTGGAAGCAGTGCTTACATATTGCTTAATTTTTGGTGGTTATTAAATAGTATGGGTAGGCAAGAAAAGTGCATATATCTTTTATTAGCATAAACTTACCCAAATGCGCTCTTGCATATTTAAGGCATTCAAAGTAATAATATTTCACAGCATTAATACAGTTATGTACTAGACTGGACAATGGTAAGCAGAGCCAATACTTATATCAACAATGGCCTTATCTGTGTGAAGTTTGTATGTTCTCCCTGTGTTTGCGTGGGTTTCCTCCGGGTGCTGTGGTTTCCTCCCACACTCCAAAAAACATACTGTTAGGTTAATTGGCTGCTATCAAAATTGACCCTAGTCTCTCCCTCTCTGTCTGTGTGTGAGTGTGTGTCTATATTAGGGAATTTAGACTGTAAGCTCCAATAGGGTAGGGACTGATGTGAATGGGTTCTCTGTACAGCGCTGCGCTATTAGTGACACTATATAAATAAATGATAATGAGGATGATGATGATATGTGTTTACTATGCCTATACACATAGCCAGCTTTCACACTTGATTGGCAGATTAATGCATCATTATTGCTAAGTTTGATAACAGTTGTCTAATACAGTGACACTGGTAGAGAAAACCACTATAGACATTCACATAAGCAGCTCTCATCATCATCATTTATGGCATAAGACTTCTTTAATTATACTAAGTTTTTGAGCAGGTCTGCATTATACTTAATTATATAAGGGAGATGTACTTTTAGTAAAAAGTAGCTCTCCAATTTCAAAAGTACATCAACGTAGTATTAATACTTAGATTTAAAGATTTTCTGGGATAAATGAAATACATTCCCAGCAGCCATCTCCCTTTGCCTCTATCTTATTGCATATTTTGTCCTAATGTGCTTTCATATTTACATGTCACCATGTTTCCATTGGCTAGTACCTTAAAGTCAGATGTCTGTCAAGCAAACTGACCAGTGACAGAATTGCTTTGTGAGGTTTACATCTTTATGACATCAAATGCTTCACATGAAAAATGCAGTTCATTGTCAAAAATCAGCTATATTAGGAGAGTGAGAATTGTGTTTTAGCATCAATTACACACTAAATATGCTGTCATTGTGTATGTTTAATGGATGTCTTTCAGTTTTAAAGATAGACAGACGGATAGATAGATAGAAAGATAGAAAGATAGATAGATAGACAGACAGACTGATTTCAACTGGAAGCAGTGCTTACATATTGCTTAATTTTTGGTGGTTATTAAATAGTATGGGTAGGCAAGAAAAGTGCATATATCTTTTATTAGCATAAACTTACCCAAATGCGCTCTTGCATATTTAAGGCATTCAAAGTAATAATATTTCACAGCATTAATACAGTTATGTACTAGACTGGACAATGGTAAGCAGAGCCAATACTTATATCAACAATGGCCTTATCTGTGTGAAGTTTGTATGTTCTCCCTGTGTTTGCGTGGGTTTCCTCCGGGTGCTGTGGTTTCCTCCCACACTCCAAAAAACATACTGTTAGGTTAATTGGCTGCTATCAAAATTGACCCTAGTCTCTCCCTCTCTGTCTGTGTGTGAGTGTGTGTCTATATTAGGGAATTTAGACTGTAAGCTCCAATAGGGTAGGGACTGATGTGAATGGGTTCTCTGTACAGCGCTGCGCTATTAGTGACACTATATAAATAAATGATAATGAGGATGATGATGATATGTGTTTACTATGCCTATACACATAGCCAGCTTTCACACTTGATTGGCAGATTAATGCATCATTATTGCTAAGTTTGATAACAGTTGTCTAATACAGTGACACTGGTAGAGAAAACCACTATAGACATTCACATAAGCAGCTCTCATCATCATCATTTATGGCATAAGACTTCTTTAATTATACTAAGTTTTTGAGCAGGTCTGCATTATACTTAATTATATAAGGGAGATGTACTTTTAGTAAAAAGTAGCTCTCCAATTTCAAAAGTACATCAACGTAGTATTAATACTTAGATTTAAAGATTTTCTGGGATAAATGAAATACATTCCCAGCAGCCATCTCCCTTTGCCTCTATCTTATTGCATATTTTGTCCTAATGTGCTTTCATATTTACATGTCACCATGTTTCCATTGGCTAGTACCTTAAAGTCAGATGTCTGTCAAGCAAACTGACCAGTGACAGAATTGCTTTGTGAGGTTTACATCTTTATGACATCAAATGCTTCACATGAAAAATGCAGTTCATTGTCAAAAATCAGCTATATTAGGAGAGTGAGAATTGTGTTTTAGCATCAATTACACACTAAATATGCTGTCATTGTGTATGTTTAATGGATGTCTTTCAGTTT
Source organism: Mixophyes fleayi (assembly GCF_038048845.1). Lineage (NCBI taxonomy): Eukaryota > Metazoa > Chordata > Amphibia > Anura > Limnodynastidae > Mixophyes > Mixophyes fleayi. The sequence goes on from NW_027448421.1 coordinate 194,441, forward strand.
TAAAGATAGACAGACGGATAGATAGATAGAAAGATAGAAAGATAGATAGATAGACAGACAGACAGACTGATTTCAACTGGAAGCAGTGCTTACATATTGCTTAATTTTTGGTGGTTATTAAATAGTATGGGTAGGCAAGAAAAGTGCATATATCTTTTATTAGCATAAACTTACCCAAATGCGCTCTTGCATATTTAAGGCATTCAAAGTAATAATATTTCACAGCATTAATACAGTTATGTACTAGACTGGACAATGGTAAGCAGAGCCAGTACTTATATCAACAATGGCCTTATCTGTGTGAAGTTTGTATGTTCTCCCTGTGTTTGCGTGGGTTTCCTCCGGGTGCTGTGGTTTCCTCCCACACTCCAAAAAACATACTGTTAGGTTAATTGGCTGCTATCAAAATTGACCCTAGTCTCTCCCTCTCTGTCTGTGTGTGAGTGTGTGTCTATATTAGGGAATTTAGACTGTAAGCTCCAATAGGGTAGGGACTGATGTGAATGGGTTCTCTGTACAGCGCTGCGCTATTAGTGACACTATATAAATAAATGATAATGAGGATGATGATGATATGTGTTTACTATGCCTATACACATAGCCAGCTTTCACACTTGATTGGCAGATTAATGCATCATTATTGCTAAGTTTGATAACAGTTGTCTAATACAGTGACACTGGTAGAGAAAACCACTATAGACATTCACATAAGCAGCTCTCATCATCATCATTTATGGCATAAGACTTCTTTAATTATACTAAGTTTTTGAGCAGGTCTGCATTATACTTAATTATATAAGGGAGATGTACTTTTAGTAAAAAGTAGCTCTCCAATTTCAAAAGTACATCAACGTAGTATTAATACTTAGATTTAAAGATTTTCTGGGATAAATGAAATACATTCCCAGCAGCCATCTCCCTTTGCCTCTATCTTATTGCATATTTTGTCCTAATGTGCTTTCATATTTACATGTCACCATGTTTCCATTGGCTAGTACCTTAAAGTCAGATGTCTGTCAAGCAAACTGACCAGTGACAGAATTGCTTTGTGAGGTTTACATCTTTATGACATCAAATGCTTCACATGAAAAATGCAGTTCATTGTCAAAAATCAGCTATATTAGGAGAGTGAGAATTGTGTTTTAGCATCAATTACACACTAAATATGCTGTCATTGTGTATGTTTAATGGATGTCTTTCAGTTTTAAAGATAGACAGACCGATAGATAGATAGAAAGATAGAAAGATAGATAGATAGAAAGATAGATAGATAGATAGATAGACAGACAGACAGACTGATTTCAACTGGAAGCAGTGCTTACATATTGCTTAATTTTTGGTGGTTATTAAATAGTATGGGTAGGCAAGAAAAGTGCATATATCTTTTATTAGCATAAACTTACCCAAATGCGCTCTTGCATATTTAAGGCATTCAAAGTAATAATATTTCACAGCATTAATACAGTTATGTACTAGACTGGACAATGGTAAGCAGAGCCAGTACTTATATCAACAATGGCCTTATCTGTGTGAAGTTTGTATGTTCTCCCTGTGTTTGCGTGGGTTTCCTCCGGGTGCTGTGGTTTCCTCCCACACTCCAAAAAACATACTGTTAGGTTAATTGGCTGCTATCAAAATTGACCCTAGTCTCTCCCTCTCTGTCTGTGTGTGAGTGTGTGTCTATATTAGGGAATTTAGACTGTAAGCTCCAATAGGGTAGGGACTGATGTGAATGGGTTCTCTGTACAGCGCTGCGCTATTAGTGACACTATATAAATAAATGATAATGAGGATGATGATGATATGTGTTTACTATGCCTATACACATAGCCAGCTTTCACACTTGATTGGCAGATTAATGCATCATTATTGCTAAGTTTGATAACAGTTGTCTAATACAGTGACACTGGTAGAGAAAACCACTATAGACATTCACATAAGCAGCTCTCATCATCATCATTTATGGCATAAGACTTCTTTAATTATACTAAGTTTTTGAGCAGGTCTGCATTATACTTAATTATATAAGGGAGATGTACTTTTAGTAAAAAGTAGCTCTCCAATTTCAAAAGTACATCAACGTAGTATTAATACTTAGATTTAAAGATTTTCTGGGATAAATGAAATACATTCCCAGCAGCCATCTCCCTTTGCCTCTATCTTATTGCATATTTTGTCCTAATGTGCTTTCATATTTACATGTCACCATGTTTCCATTGGCTAGTACCTTAAAGTCAGATGTCTGTCAAGCAAACTGACCAGTGACAGAATTGCTTTGTGAGGTTTACATCTTTATGACATCAAATGCTTCACATGAAAAATGCAGTTCATTGTCAAAAATCAGCTATATTAGGAGAGTGAGAATTGTGTTTTAGCATCAATTACACACTAAATATGCTGTCATTGTGTATGTTTAATGGATGTCTTTCAGTTTTAAAGATAGACAGACCGATAGATAGATAGAAAGATAGAAAGATAGATAGATAGAAAGATAGATAGATAGATAGATAGACAGACAGACAGACTGATTTCAACTGGAAGCAGTGCTTACATATTGCTTAATTTTTGGTGGTTATTAAATAGTATGGGTAGGCAAGAAAAGTGCATATATCTTTTATTAGCATAAACTTACCCAAATGCGCTCTTGCATATTTAAGGCATTCAAAGTAATAATATTTCACAGCATTAATACAGTTATGTACTAGACTGGACAATGGTAAGCAGAGCCAGTACTTATATCAACAATGGCCTTATCTGTGTGAAGTTTGTATGTTCTCCCTGTGTTTGCGTGGGTTTCCTCCGGGTGCTGTGGTTTCCTCCCACACTCCAAAAAACATACTGTTAGGTTAATTGGCTGCTATCAAAATTGACCCTAGTCTCTCCCTCTCTGTCTGTGTGTGAGTGTGTGTCTATATTAGGGAATTTAGACTGTAAGCTCCAATAGGGTAGGGACTGATGTGAATGGGTTCTCTGTACAGCGCTGCGCTATTAGTGACACTATATAAATAAATGATAATGAGGATGATGATGATATGTGTTTACTATGCCTATACACATAGCCAGCTTTCACACTTGATTGGCAGATTAATGCATCATTATTGCTAAGTTTAATAACAGTTGTCTAATACAGTGACACTGGTAGAGAAAACCACTATAGACATTCACATAAGCAGCTCTCATCATCATCATTTATGGCATAAGACTTCTTTAATTATACTAAGTTTTTGAGCAGGTCTGCATTATACTTAATTATATAAGGGAGATGTACTTTTAGTAAAAAGTAGCTCTCCAATTTCAAAAGTACATCAACGTAGTATTAATACTTAGATTTAAAGATTTTCTGGGATAAATGAAATACATTCCCAGCAGCCATCTCCCTTTGCCTCTATCTTATTGCATATTTTGTCCTAATGTGCTTTCATATTTACATGTCACCATGTTTCCATTGGCTAGTACCTTAAAGTCAGATGTCTGTCAAGCAAACTGACCAGTGACAGAATTGCTTTGTGAGGTTTACATCTTTATGACATCAAATGCTTCACATGAAAAATGCAGTTCATTGTCAAAAATCAGCTATATTAGGAGAGTGAGAATTGTGTTTTAGCATCAATTACACACTAAATATGCTGTCATTGTGTATGTTTAATGGATGTCTTTCAGTTTTAAAGATAGACAGACGGATAGATAGATAGAAAGATAGAAAGATAGATAGATAGAAAGATAGATAGATAGATAGATAGACAGACAGACTGATTTCAACTGGAAGCAGTGCTTACATATTGCTTAATTTTTGGTGGTTATTAAATAGTATGGGTAGGCAAGAAAAGTGCATATATCTTTTATTAGCATAAACTTACCCAAATGCGCTCTTGCATATTTAAGGCATTCAAAGTAATAATATTTCACAGCATTAATACAGTTATGTACTAGACTGGACAATGGTAAGCAGAGCCAATACTTATATCAACAATGGCCTTATCTGTGTGAAGCTTGTATGTTCTCCCTGTGTTTGCGTGGGTTTCCTCCGGGTGCTGTGGTTTCCTCCCACACTCCAAAAAACATACTGTTAGGTTAATTGGCTGCTATCAAAATTGACCCTAGTCTCTCCCTCTCTGTCTGTGTGTGAGTGTGTGTCTATATTAGGGAATTTAGACTGTAAGCTCCAATAGGGTAGGGACTGATGTGAATGGGTTCTCTGTACAGCGCTGCGCTATTAGTGACACTATATAAATAAATGATAATGAGGATGATGATGATATGTGTTTACTATGCCTATACACATAGCCAGCTTTCACACTTGATTGGCAGATTAATGCATCATTATTGCTAAGTTTGATAACAGTTGTCTAATACAGTGACACTGGTAGAGAAAACCACTATAGACATTCACATAAGCAGCTCTCATCATCATCATTTATGGCATAAGACTTCTTTAATTATACTAAGTTTTTGAGCAGGTCTGCATTATACTTAATTATATAAGGGAGATGTACTTTTAGTAAAAAGTAGCTCTCCAATTTCAAAAGTACATCAACGTAGTATTAATACTTAGATTTAAAGATTTTCTGGGATAAATGAAATACATTCCCAGCAGCCATCTCCCTTTGCCTCTATCTTATTGCATATTTTGTCCTAATGTGCTTTCATATTTACATGTCACCATGTTTCCATTGGCTAGTACCTTAAAGTCAGATGTCTGTCAAGCAAACTGACCAGTGACAGAATTGCTTTGTGAGGTTTACATCTTTATGACATCAAATGCTTCACATGAAAAATGCAGTTCATTGTCAAAAATCAGCTATATTAGGAGAGTGAGAATTGTGTTTTAGCATCAATTACACACTAAATATGCTGTCATTGTGTATGTTTAATGGATGTCTTTCAGTTTTAAAGATAGACAGACGGATAGATAGATAGAAAGATAGAAAGATAGATAGATAGAAAGATAGATAGATAGATAGACAGACAGACTGATTTCAACTGGAAGCAGTGCTTACATATTGCTTAATTTTTGGTGGTTATTAAATAGTATGGGTAGGCAAGAAAAGTGCATATATCTTTTATTAGCATAAACTTTGCCAAATGCGCTCTTGCATATTTAAGGCATTCAAAGTAATAATATTTCACAGCATTAATACAGTTATGTACTAGACTGGACAATGGTAAGCAGAGCCAATACTTATATCAACAATGGCCTTATCTGTGTGAAGTTTGTATGTTCTCCCTGTGTTTGCGTGGGTTTCCTCCCACACTCCAAAAAACATACTGTTAGGTTAATTGGCTGCTATCAAAATTGACCCTAGTCTCTCCCTCTCTGTCTGTGTGTGAGTGTGTGTCTATATTAGGGAATTTAGACTGTAAGCTCCAATAGGGTAGGGACTGATGTGAATGGGTTCTCTGTACAGCGCTGCGCTATTAGTGACACTATATAAATAAATGATAATGAGGATGATGATGATATGTGTTTACTATGCCTATACACATAGCCAGCTTTCACACTTGATTGGCAGATTAATGCATCATTATTGCTAAGTTTGATAACAGTTGTCTAATACAGTGACACTGGTAGAGAAAACCACTATAGACATTCACATAAGCAGCTCTCATCATCATCATTTATGGCATAAGACTTCTTTAATTATACTAAGTTTTTGAGCAGGTCTGCATTATACTTAATTATATAAGGGAGATGTACTTTTAGTAAAAAGTAGCTCTCCAATTTCAAAAGTACATCAACGTAGTATTAATACTTAGATTTAAAGATTTTCTGGGATAAATGAAATACATTCCCAGCAGCCATCTCCCTTTGCCTCTATCTTATTGCATATTTTGTCCTAATGTGCTTTCATATTTACATGTCACCATGTTTCCATTGGCTAGTACCTTAAAGTCAGATGTCTGTCAAGCAAACTGACCAGTGACAGAATTGCTTTGTGAGGTTTACATCTTTATGACATCAAATGCTTCACATGAAAAATGCAGTTCATTGTCAAAAATCAGCTATATTAGGAGAGTGAGAATTGTGTTTTAGCATCATTTACACACTAAATATGCTGTCATTGTGTATGTTTAATGGATGTCTTTCAGTTTTAAAGATAGACAGACGGATAGATAGATAGAAAGATAGAAAGATAGATAGATAGAAAGATAGATAGATAGATAGATAGATAGATAGATAGACAGACAGACAGACTGATTTCAACTGGAAGCAGTGCTTACATATTGCTTAATTTTTGGTGGTTATTAAATAGTATGGGTAGGCAAGAAAAGTGCATATATCTTTTATTAGCATAAACTTACCCAAATGCGCTCTTGCATATTTAAGGCATTCAAAGTAATAATATTTCACAGCATTAATACAGTTATGTACTAGACTGGACAATGGTAAGCAGAGCCAGTACTTATATCAACAATGGCCTTATCTGTGTGAAGTTTGTATGTTCTCCCTGTGTTTGCGTGGGTTTCCTCCGGGTGCTGTGGTTTCCTCCCACACTCCAAAAAACATACTGTTAGGTTAATTGGCTGCTATCAAAATTGACCCTAGTCTCTCCCTCTCTGTCTGTGTGTGAGTGTGTGTCTATATTAGGGAATTTAGACTGTAAGCTCCAATAGGGTAGGGACTGATGTGAATGGGTTCTCTGTACAGCGCTGCGCTATTAGTGACACTATATAAATAAATGATAATGAGGATGATGATGATATGTGTTTACTATGCCTATACACATAGCCAGCTTTCACACTTGATTGGCAGATTAATGCATCATTATTGCTAAGTTTAATAACAGTTGTCTAATACAGTGACACTGGTAGAGAAAACCACTATAGACATTCACATAAGCAGCTCTCATCATCATCATTTATGGCATAAGACTTCTTTAATTATACTAAGTTTTTGAGCAGGTCTGCATTATACTTAATTATATAAGGGAGATGTACTTTTAGTAAAAAGTAGCTCTCCAATTTCAAAAGTACATCAACGTAGTATTAATACTTAGATTTAAAGATTTTCTGGGATAAATGAAATACATTCCCAGCAGCCATCTCCCTTTGCCTCTATCTTATTGCATATTTTGTCCTAATGTGCTTTCATATTTACATGTCACCATGTTTCCATTGGCTAGTACCTTAAAGTCAGATGTCTGTCAAGCAAACTGACCAGTGACAGAATTGCTTTGTGAGGTTTACATCTTTATGACATCAAATGCTTCACATGAAAAATGCAGTTCATTGTCAAAAATCAGCTATATTAGGAGAGTGAGAATTGTGTTTTAGCATCAATTACACACTAAATATGCTGTCATTGTGTATGTTTAATGGATGTCTTTCAGTTTTAAAGATAGACAGACGGATAGATAGATAGAAAGATAGAAAGATAGATAGATAGAAAGATAGATAGATAGATAGACAGACAGACTGATTTCAACTGGAAGCAGTGCTTACATATTGCTTAATTTTTGGTGGTTATTAAATAGTATGGGTAGGCAAGAAAAGTGCATATATCTTTTATTAGCATAAACTTTGCCAAATGCGCTCTTGCATATTTAAGGCATTCAAAGTAATAATATTTCACAGCATTAATACAGTTATGTACTAGACTGGACAATGGTAAGCAGAGCCAATACTTATATCAACAATGGCCTTATCTGTGTGAAGTTTGTATGTTCTCCCTGTGTTTGCGTGGGTTTCCTCCGGGTGCTGTGGTTTCCTCCCACACTCCAAAAAACATACTGTTAGGTTAATTGGCTGCTATCAAAATTGACCCTAGTCTCTCCCTCTCTGTCTGTGTGTGAGTGTGTGTCTATATTAGGGAATTTAGACTGTAAGCTCCAATAGGGTAGGGACTGATGTGAATGGGTTCTCTGTACAGCGCTGCGCTATTAGTGACACTATATAAATAAATGATAATGAGGATGATGATGATATGTGTTTACTATGCCTATACACATAGCCAGCTTTCACACTTGATTGGCAGATTAATGCATCATTATTGCTAAGTTTGATAACAGTTGTCTAATACAGTGACACTGGTAGAGAAAACCACTATAGACATTCACATAAGCAGCTCTCATCATCATCATTTATGGCATAAGACTTCTTTAATTATACTAAGTTTTTGAGCAGGTCTGCATTATACTTAATTATATAAGGGAGATGTACTTTTAGTAAAAAGTAGCTCTCCAATTTCAAAAGTACATCAACGTAGTATTAATACTTTGACAAGTGAGGCTATTAGGACGAACGCACTTAAAGGGCGACAGGGTTTGTAACAAGCTGAATGATGACCTGGTGTGTTTTAACATGGGGTGGGGACCGACCAATGGGGGTCCATGTGGGAGGGACCTTGATAGAATATAGCAGGATGTACTTCCTGCTTTACTTCACTTGCAGCACGAGATCCAGAGGGATACCCAGCAGCGAGGAAAACGGATAAGTCCCATTTTGTGGTTTATTCTTTGTTTTATTGTATCCTTTTGCCCATTTCCATTTGCCTTTAACGTTCCCCCTCCCGTTATTATTTTAAAACCAGCCTTCTTCTTCTCCCCTTGTCTTTACCTGCCTCTCATTCGGCCTGCCCCCCCCCCCTCTTCCTTCAGCCCCTCATTTACCGTTCCCGCCGTCACCCCCTCCCTTCGTTTGCCATTAGTTTCTTTCCCTCCAGCCACCAGCATAATGCCCCGTCCCAAGAGAAATGCTCCTCGCCCGGCACGCCTCAGGTCCCCCTCTCCCACCCCCTCCCGCCGCCATCTTACAGCCTCAGCCTCAGCCTCTGCCCTCCAAACCCCAGCCCTCACTCCAGACATGCCGCTAAGCGGCGATAATGCACGGCCCCCCCTGGGATCCTCTCCCGGGCACTCCCCAGCATTTCGCGCCACTAGGCGCAGCGGCGCCCCCTCCCCTCTCCCCCCGGCCGGTTCGCGCATGCGCAGAACGCGCGCTCCATCGCGCCCGGCCGGATCCAGCAGCGCAGCCAATCTATATGACATGGCTGCAGGGGCAGCCAGCGTTTCTGTCAGGGAGCTTAGCGGGCAGCCTCAGCGGTCCCAGCAAGTAGCCGTCACCCCCCCTCCCCAGGCTAACACATTAGGTGTCCTTTCAACCAGCCCTGTTGAGGATAGGAGCCATTCCCAGTTCAGATTATGTCCCATCACCCCTCCCGTGGCAGCCCACGGCTTCAGGTCACGAGGTCATAACCCTCCAGCACCCCACCAATTGCATTTCCCTCCCAGCCCATTCCTGCCCCATAGTAGTGGTGGATCAGCATGGGGGTCACAACATGGCAGAGGTCAAGAGTTCAGCAGGTCACAAGGACATACCTCGGGTCACGGGGAATTCCAGCACCATGCGGGTGGGTGGGACACACTTCCTGCCAGGGCCTCAATGGATTTCAGTGACCGGTCCGAGGCGCCTGTATGGCCCTCTTCACGCCGGCAACGCCTGTCACCTCCAGCGTCTCGCCCATACACGTCACGAAGGGTCTCTTCCCCGGGGATCGTGGCGGGTGGGTTCACCCATAGGGGTCACGGGGTCAGGACTGATAACATTATAGTCGATTATCACCACTCCAGCGGCGGTAATTTAAGTCCAGGGCCTCTCCCCCTAGGGGGGCGGGCTACCTCCGGGTTTAGCGATCGGATGCGGGAGGAATTTTCTACGTTCCCTAGCCCTGACCATTTAGCGGCTTTCAACCCGTGTAACGTAGATAGAGACATCAACGCGGCGCGGCGGCGCTTGGACTATTTGCCCAGATCTCAGCTGACTGTTCCCCTTCCCGTTTCAGAGACTACTGTTACAAATCCGGAGTCGAGGGTCGGTCGGAACGATCGTTCGGGGTCCGAGTCTCGTGATATGAGGTCGGCAGGGTCCAGGGAGGATGCGGTCCGGGACACGGCTGGTGGACAGGTCGCGGCAACTGCACTCGGGGAGACGTCTGTCGGTGCTGGGAATACCGCTCCTGTCGGTGAGTCCATTTCCGTTAACACACATAAATCACACTTGTTGGCATCACCTGTCTTATCTACCAGCAGTGGGTCCTCCGGCTCGGGGGACAGGCCCAGAAAATTAATTAAGTTGTTAGAAACAGAATTGTTAGGAAAACGGAGTAAGCACACACCCCAATCAGGAGACACAGACCAACCAGCGGCTCGTAGCGAATTGGGGCAGGTAGAATCCCTGGAAATTACACACGGCATAAGGCCTAGCGTACGTGATAGAATTAGGAGGGGCAAGTACGTGGATATGTACGCGTTAACCGGGGAAGATAGGAAGGCGCTGGCGGCCGCCTGTGAGAGGTCGGGAATGGGGGAGGAGAAATACAGATCCTTCTCTAGATGGGTTAATGCCTTCTCCATTTTCGCTACAATATATGTAGAGACCCGTCCCAGCGAACAAGCGGAGGTATGGAGGTATATGCACCTTATTAGTGGGATGTACGTAAAGGACGGCCCGGTAATTTGGAGGGCATATGACGAGCTTTTCAGGAAACGGATGAGTGGGCGTGAGAGACTTCCTCTGGGATCGAAAGACATTGACACCTGGCTGGAGTTAATGAGGCCCAGCAGTCAGTCTGCAGAGGGTAGCTCTGTCAGGCGGTTTCAAGGGCCGGGGAGGACGCAGAATGTCCTCCCCCCAAAATGAAGGTGTTATGACTTCAATGCAGGGGCCTGTCAAAGAGGCTCAGCCTGCAGATTAAGACACATTTGCACGTCATGTAACGGCCATCACCCTGCCAACGAATGCGCAAAGTCCCGTGGAAGTGGGGGACGGGGAAGAGGCTCTGGCTCAGCTCTGCCGAGTCAAGGGGCCGTCGCCAATTGATTTGGTTGAGCTGGATAAGTGGCTGGGGTGGTTTGATGATAAGGTGACTGGGTCCCTTCTCCATGACGGCTTTCATTTTGGCTTTAAACTCCCGGTCCAAGGTAGCGTTTCCTCGGCAGCTCCGGTTAATCTGAAATCGGCGCTCGCTTTCCCAGAAGTATTAGACGAAAAAATAGGGAAGGAGGTTGGTTTGGGTCGCATGATTGGCCCGTTCCGACTTCCTCCTATTCCCAATCTGATTTTGTCCCCAGTAGGGGTAGTTCCCAAAAAAGCGGTAGGAAAGTTTAGATTGATCCAGCACTTGTCTCATCCTGCCGGTAAATCCGTGAATGACGCAATTGACGTTAATCTCAGTTCTGTCAGTTATCAGTCATTCGAATCGGCCCTAGCGCTGGTCCAGGAATGCGGCAGGGGCTCCTTGTTGGCCAAAGTGGATATCGAATCGGCGTTCAGATTGCTGCCCCTTCACCCTGAGTCGTATCAATTCATGGGTTTCCGGCATCGTGGTGAATACTACATCGATCGCTGCCTGCCCATGGGTTGTTCGATCTCATGCGCACTGTTCGAGAAATTTAGCGGTTTCTTGCATTGGTGCATTCAGGCCGGGACAGGGTGTCGGTGGATCGCGCATTATCTTGACGACTTCCTGGTTATCGGGCCGCCTGGTACCACGGTTTGTCGAGATACGCTTTTTTCCACGGAGGCCTTGTTTAGGGTTTTAGGCGTTCCCATCGCAGCAGACAAGACGGAGGACCCAATTACATGTCTCTCATTCCTCGGGATCGAGATTGACACGCTAGCAGGGATATGCAGGCTTCCAGCAGACAAGGTTACAAAGATGTATGAGGCTATCACAGAAGTGCTAGGGGCAAACGTTAGTACCCTGAGGTCGATACAGTCCCTGTTAGGGCGGTTCAACTTTGCCTGCCGTGTAATACCCATGGGGAGGGTTTTCTGTAGGAAGCTCCAAAGAGCCACAGCAGGTAGGAGTAGGCCACATGCAGTCATACAACTATCCAAGGTGGTTAGGGAGGATCTTCAGATATGGCTCATTTTTCTTAGGGGTTTTAATGGCAAGCGTATTTGGCCGTCACCTCCAGTAACAAACGGGGAAATTAACTTGTTCACAGACGCTGCTGGGGCATCCGGCTTTGGGGCTTATCTGGATGGACACTGGTGTGCAGATAGCTGGCCCGATGATTGGCACAGGGATGGGACCACTAGGAACTTGTTGGTTCTTGAATTATTCCCGATTGTGGTGGCAATTGAATTATGGGCACCCGTTTTGCGGGGTAGGCACATAGTTTTTTGGTGTGACAATTTGGGGGTGGTCCAGTCCATCAACAAGCAGAGTGCATCGGCCTACCAGGCAATATTGCTCTTGCGGCACCTAGTGTTGCGCTGTTTGCAGAATGACATTTCATTCAGGGCGAGGCATGTTCCGGGGGTGCAGAATAGCCTAGCAGATGCGTTGTCCCGATTCCACTGGGACAGGTTTCGCAGCCTTGCTCCTCACGCAGACCGTGTTGGTACCCCGTGTCCCCCTTGTGTTTGGCAGATCATCAAGCCGGCATAAGAGGCCTCGCGGAACAAGCGGTAGCTCCCTCCACCCTGAGATCCTATCAGGCGTCATGGAGACGGTGGTCGTTGTTCAGCAGGCAGAAAGACCAATCCGAGGCAGGTCAGAGAGATGCTATGCTAGCCTTTATGTGGGACAGATATTCCGAAGGTGATTCTAAGACCTCTATGGCATCTACCCTGGCTGGTATATCATTTATGGCCAAGCTGCAGGGTTACCCGGACGTTACCAAACAATTTTTAATTAATAAGGCCTTGAAGGGTTGGGGGAGAATCCGTCCTTCTCATAGCGATGCCCGTTTACCAATTACCCTTAACATCTTGGAGGATTTGATACGGAGAGTGGGTTTGGTTACCTCGGACGAATACGAGAAGCTTTTATTTAGTTTGGCTTTTTCCATGGCCTTTTTTGGGGCTTTTCGCATTTCGGAGCTGGTAGCTAGGTCCAGAGGGCATCAAGAGTCTGGGTTGAGAGCAGAACATGTCAGTCTGGGCGAAGGGACCTTTGCCTGCAAAATAGTTAGATCTAAGACTGATCAGAGCGGGAAGGGATCGTGGGTGCAGTTAGCTCCTCAACAGCTTCAGCATATCTGCCCGTTTAGGCTGGCGTCACAGTTTATGAGCAGGAGACCCCAGGCCAACTTGTTTCTGTGTCACAGTAATAGCATTCCTCTGACTAAATATCAATTTGCGGCCATTTTAAAGCGGACCTTACAGTCGCTTAATTTAAACAGCACCTTATACGGGACTCACTCATTTAGGATCGGGGCAGCTACATCTGCCGCTTTGGCTGGATCTTCTAACGAAGCTATAAAAGCTTTGGGCCGCTGGAAGTCCACGGCTTACCAGTCTTATGTGAGAATTGACAAAGTTATTGATTGAATGTTGTGTTGTTTAACAATTTATTGTGATTTGCAGTTTTTCTTTTCACACTTTCCTTCTCGTCTGAGCCTTCAAACCATCCCATCCCACTTCCCTTACCCATCCCATCTTCCCCTCCACTTGGTGGGCTACCCTGGGCTTTTCCGCTCGCCGCTTTAACGCGGGGGCGCGAAGGGATTTTCACCCGGGTTTCCCTGGGCGTAAGTCCTGATTAGTGGTGTGCAGCCGGGGTTTTTCCGGGTGTTGTTTACCTTCGCCTGGGTGGTCTGCTCCCTGTTTGTGTCTACCTTCCCTTACCCCCCTTCGTGTTACGTTTTTCTGTTAACAAGCACTTATCCTTCTTATACCTGTATACCACGCCTGTCTGTCTGCCCAATTCAATGATTTCATGCTAACATGGGTTCTCTGATTTCAGGTGATGGTGTTAGAACTAAGACGGTGTGGATCATCGGTCATTCGTTTGTTTTTTGGGCCGCTGGCCACCCCAGGTCAAAAAGTATCTCGGATAATTGCGGCACGGTGATTAGATGGTGGGGTAAAAGAGGTTTAGGCTGGCAGGACCTTATTCCGTGGTTGACTAGGCTCATAAAACAACAAGGCCCACCGGACGTTCTGGTTGTACATGCGGGAGGTAACGATTTAGGTAAGGGTAAATCATTAGATCTCATCGTTAAAATCAGAGAGGACCTACGTCAAATACATGAGGCGTGGCCAGACATCACTATTGGTTGGTCAGCACTCATTCCCCGTTTAGTATGGAGGACAGCCATTCCTATAAAAAAGATGACGGCTATGGTTAGGAAGCTAAATAGTGCCATCCGAAAAATAGTACGGTCCATGGGAGGCATAGTCATAGACCACCCGGGGTTAGGGGTAGAGGCACCACATCTTTTTAGACGGGACGGCGTTCACCTTAATGAAGAGGGTATGGGTTTCTTTATAGACAGGATTTACGGGGGAGTGGAGGCGTGTTTCGGTTAGTTGGTGGCGGGCTGCGGCGTCTGTAGGGCGCAGCGGGGTAGGAAGGCACTGCGTTCAGCGGCTGATTAGTGGGCGCACTGGTAGTTGGTCGTAGGTCACTGCCCCCTTTGATGTAACAGTAACTCCTTTTGGTCCTTCGGTGAGGAGGGTCCCTGTCCGGCTCGGTGAGGGAGGGCAGCGTGAGTTGTAAGGGGCAGTCACTCTGACGCCAACTCAGCGCTATGTATGTAGGGATTTGTTCCCCCGTGTTTTTTGCGGACTTACGGCGGTTTGCGCCAGTCCATTAAGTAATCGTGTGTGATCAGCTCGTGAGCTGTCCCGCAGTGCTCTTTCTCCGCCACCATAGGTTAGTTAATATAAAATCCTTATAATAAAATTCCTGCCAAGGTTTAATAACTTATTCAGGTCTCCGTGTCTTTATTTGCATGCTATGGTATAAAGTTAAGGTTAATGTGAAGTTTGTGGTAACATACACAGTGAGCCCTTTATGACAAGTGAGGCTATTAGGACGAACGCACTTAAAGGGCGACAGGGTTTGTAACAAGCTGAATGATGACCTGGTGTGTTTTAACATGGGGTGGGGACCGACCAATGGGGGTCCATGTGGGAGGGACCTTGATAGAATATAGCAGGATGTACTTCCTGCTTTACTTCACTTGCAGCACGAGATCCCACCCACCCATCCCTCAAGTTAGTCCGGGGTTTTTGTCAATGGTGGGGTAGGAAGGCACTGCGTTCAGCGGCTGATTAGTGGGCGCACTGGTAGTTGGTCGTAGGTCACTGCCCCCTTTGATGTAACAGTAACTCCTTTTGGTCCTTCGGTGAGGAGGGTCCCTGTCCGGCTCGGTGAGGGAGGGCAGCGTGAGTTGTAAGGGGCAGTCACTCTGACGCCAACTCAGCGCTATGTATGTAGGGATTTGTTCCCCCGTGTTTTTTGCGGACTTACGGCGGTTTGCGCCAGTCCATTAAGTAATCGTGTGTGATCAGCTCGTGAGCTGTCCCGCAGTGCTCTTTCTCCGCCACCATAGGTTAGTTAATATAAAATCCTTATAATAAAATTCCTGCCAAGGTTTAATAACTTATTCAGGTCTCCGTGTCTTTATTTGCATGCTATGGTATAAAGTTAAGGTTAATGTGAAGTTTGTGGTAACATACACAGTGAGCCCTTTAAGATTTAAAGATTTTCTGGGATAAATGAAATACATTCCCAGCAGCCATCTCCCTTTGCCTCTATCTTATTGCATATTTTGTCCTAATGTGCTTTCATATTTACATGTCACCATGTTTCCATTGGCTAGTACCTTAAAGTCAGATGTCTGTCAAGCAAACTGACCAGTGACAGAATTGCTTTGTGAGGTTTACATCTTTATGACATCAAATGCTTCACATGAAAAATGCAGTTCATTGTCAAAAATCAGCTATATTAGGAGAGTGAGAATTGTGTTTTAGCATCAATTACACACTAAATATGCTGTCATTGTGTATGTTTAATGGATGTCTTTCAGTTTTAAAGATAGACAGACGGATAGATACATAGAAAGATAGAAAGATAGAAAGATAGATAGATAGATAGATAGAAAGATAGATAGATAGATAGACAGACAGACAGACTGATTTCAACTGGAAGCAGTGCTTACATATTGCTTAATTTTTGGTGGTTATTAAATAGTATGGGTAGGCAAGAAAAGTGCATATATCTTTTATTAGCATAAACTTACCCAAATGCGCTCTTGCATATTTAAGGCATTCAAAGTAATAATATTTCACAGCATTAATACAGTTATGTACTAGACTGGACAATGGTAAGCAGAGCCAGTACTTATATCAACAATGGCCTTATCTGTGTGAAGTTTGTATGTTCTCCCTGTGTTTGCGTGGGTTTCCTCCGGGTGCTGTGGTTTCCTCCCACACTCCAAAAAACATACTGTTAGGTTAATTGGCTGCTATCAAAATTGACCCTAGTCTCTCCCTCTCTGTCTGTGTGTGAGTGTGTGTCTATATTAGGGAATTTAGACTGTAAGCTCCAATAGGGTAGGGACTGATGTGAATGGGTTCTCTGTACAGCGCTGCGCTATTAGTGACACTATATAAATAAATGATAATGAGGATGATGATGATATGTGTTTACTATGCCTATACACATAGCCAGCTTTCACACTTGATTGGCAGATTAATGCATCATTATTGCTAAGTTTGATAACAGTTGTCTAATACAGTGACACTGGTAGAGAAAACCACTATAGACATTCACATAAGCAGCTCTCATCATCATCATTTATGGCATAAGACTTCTTTAATTATACTAAGTTTTTGAGCAGGTCTGCATTATACTTAATTATATAAGGGAGATGTACTTTTAGTAAAAAGTAGCTCTCCAATTTCAAAAGTACATCAACGTAGTATTAATACTTAGATTTAAAGATTTTCTGGGATAAATGAAATACATTCCCAGCAGCCATCTCCCTTTGCCTCTATCTTATTGCATATTTTGTCCTAATGTGCTTTCATATTTACATGTCACCATGTTTCCATTGGCTAGTACCTTAAAGTCAGATGTCTGTCAAGCAAACTGACCAGTGACAGAATTGCTTTGTGAGGTTTACATCTTTATGACATCAAATGCTTCACATGAAAAATGCAGTTCATTGTCAAAAATCAGCTATATTAGGAGAGTGAGAATTGTGTTTTAGCATCATTTACACACTAAATATGCTGTCATTGTGTATGTTTAATGGATGTCTTTCAGTTTTAAAGATAGACAGACGGATAGATAGATAGAAAGATAGAAAGATAGATAGATAGAAAGATAGATAGATAGATAGATAGATAGATAGACAGACAGACAGACTGATTTCAACTGGAAGCAGTGCTTACATATTGCTTAATTTTTGGTGGTTATTAAATAGTATGGGTAGGCAAGAAAAGTGCATATATCTTTTATTAGCATAAACTTACCCAAATGCGCTCTTGCATATTTAAGGCATTCAAAGTAATAATATTTCACAGCATTAATACAGTTATGTACTAGACTGGACAATGGTAAGCAGAGCCAGTACTTATATCAACAATGGCCTTATCTGTGTGAAGTTTGTATGTTCTCCCTGTGTTTGCGTGGGTTTCCTCCGGGTGCTGTGGTTTCCTCCCACACTCCAAAAAACATACTGTTAGGTTAATTGGCTGCTATCAAAATTGACCCTAGTCTCTCCCTCTCTGTCTGTGTGTGAGTGTGTGTCTATATTAGGGAATTTAGACTGTAAGCTCCAATAGGGTAGGGACTGATGTGAATGGGTTCTCTGTACAGCGCTGCGCTATTAGTGACACTATATAAATAAATGATAATGAGGATGATGATGATATGTGTTTACTATGCCTATACACATAGCCAGCTTTCACACTTGATTGGCAGATTAATGCATCATTATTGCTAAGTTTAATAACAGTTGTCTAATACAGTGACACTGGTAGAGAAAACCACTATAGACATTCACATAAGCAGCTCTCATCATCATCATTTATGGCATAAGACTTCTTTAATTATACTAAGTTTTTGAGCAGGTCTGCATTATACTTAATTATATAAGGGAGATGTACTTTTAGTAAAAAGTAGCTCTCCAATTTCAAAAGTACATCAACGTAGTATTAATACTTAGATTTAAAGATTTTCTGGGATAAATGAAATACATTCCCAGCAGCCATCTCCCTTTGCCTCTATCTTATTGCATATTTTGTCCTAATGTGCTTTCATATTTACATGTCACCATGTTTCCATTGGCTAGTACCTTAAAGTCAGATGTCTGTCAAGCAAACTGACCAGTGACAGAATTGCTTTGTGAGGTTTACATCTTTATGACATCAAATGCTTCACATGAAAAATGCAGTTCATTGTCAAAAATCAGCTATATTAGGAGAGTGAGAATTGTGTTTTAGCATCAATTACACACTAAATATGCTGTCATTGTGTATGTTTAATGGATGTCTTTCAGTTTTAAAGATAGACAGACGGATAGATAGATAGAAAGATAGAAAGATAGATAGATAGAAAGATAGATAGATAGATAGACAGACAGACTGATTTCAACTGGAAGCAGTGCTTACATATTGCTTAATTTTTGGTGGTTATTAAATAGTATGGGTAGGCAAGAAAAGTGCATATATCTTTTATTAGCATAAACTTTGCCAAATGCGCTCTTGCATATTTAAGGCATTCAAAGTAATAATATTTCACAGCATTAATACAGTTATGTACTAGACTGGACAATGGTAAGCAGAGCCAATACTTATATCAACAATGGCCTTATCTGTGTGAAGTTTGTATGTTCTCCCTGTGTTTGCGTGGGTTTCCTCCGGGTGCTGTGGTTTCCTCCCACACTCCAAAAAACATACTGTTAGGTTAATTGGCTGCTATCAAAATTGACCCTAGTCTCTCCCTCTCTGTCTGTGTGTGAGTGTGTGTCTATATTAGGGAATTTAGACTGTAAGCTCCAATAGGGTAGGGACTGATGTGAATGGGTTCTCTGTACAGCGCTGCGCTATTAGTGACACTATATAAATAAATGATAATGAGGATGATGATGATATGTGTTTACTATGCCTATACACATAGCCAGCTTTCACACTTGATTGGCAGATTAATGCATCATTATTGCTAAGTTTGATAACAGTTGTCTAATACAGTGACACTGGTAGAGAAAACCACTATAGACATTCACATAAGCAGCTCTCATCATCATCATTTATGGCATAAGACTTCTTTAATTATACTAAGTTTTTGAGCAGGTCTGCATTATACTTAATTATATAAGGGAGATGTACTTTTAGTAAAAAGTAGCTCTCCAATTTCAAAAGTACATCAACGTAGTATTAATACTTTGACAAGTGAGGCTATTAGGACGAACGCACTTAAAGGGCGACAGGGTTTGTAACAAGCTGAATGATGACCTGGTGTGTTTTAACATGGGGTGGGGACCGACCAATGGGGGTCCATGTGGGAGGGACCTTGATAGAATATAGCAGGATGTACTTCCTGCTTTACTTCACTTGCAGCACGAGATCCAGAGGGATACCCAGCAGCGAGGAAAACGGATAAGTCCCATTTTGTGGTTTATTCTTTGTTTTATTGTATCCTTTTGCCCATTTCCATTTGCCTTTAACGTTCCCCCTCCCGTTATTATTTTAAAACCAGCCTTCTTCTTCTCCCCTTGTCTTTACCTGCCTCTCATTCGGCCTGCCCCCCCCCCCTCTTCCTTCAGCCCCTCATTTACCGTTCCCGCCGTCACCCCCTCCCTTCGTTTGCCATTAGTTTCTTTCCCTCCAGCCACCAGCATAATGCCCCGTCCCAAGAGAAATGCTCCTCGCCCGGCACGCCTCAGGTCCCCCTCTCCCACCCCCTCCCGCCGCCATCTTACAGCCTCAGCCTCAGCCTCTGCCCTCCAAACCCCAGCCCTCACTCCAGACATGCCGCTAAGCGGCGATAATGCACGGCCCCCCCTGGGATCCTCTCCCGGGCACTCCCCAGCATTTCGCGCCACTAGGCGCAGCGGCGCCCCCTCCCCTCTCCCCCCGGCCGGTTCGCGCATGCGCAGAACGCGCGCTCCATCGCGCCCGGCCGGATCCAGCAGCGCAGCCAATCTATATGACATGGCTGCAGGGGCAGCCAGCGTTTCTGTCAGGGAGCTTAGCGGGCAGCCTCAGCGGTCCCAGCAAGTAGCCGTCACCCCCCCTCCCCAGGCTAACACATTAGGTGTCCTTTCAACCAGCCCTGTTGAGGATAGGAGCCATTCCCAGTTCAGATTATGTCCCATCACCCCTCCCGTGGCAGCCCACGGCTTCAGGTCACGAGGTCATAACCCTCCAGCACCCCACCAATTGCATTTCCCTCCCAGCCCATTCCTGCCCCATAGTAGTGGTGGATCAGCATGGGGGTCACAACATGGCAGAGGTCAAGAGTTCAGCAGGTCACAAGGACATACCTCGGGTCACGGGGAATTCCAGCACCATGCGGGTGGGTGGGACACACTTCCTGCCAGGGCCTCAATGGATTTCAGTGACCGGTCCGAGGCGCCTGTATGGCCCTCTTCACGCCGGCAACGCCTGTCACCTCCAGCGTCTCGCCCATACACGTCACGAAGGGTCTCTTCCCCGGGGATCGTGGCGGGTGGGTTCACCCATAGGGGTCACGGGGTCAGGACTGATAACATTATAGTCGATTATCACCACTCCAGCGGCGGTAATTTAAGTCCAGGGCCTCTCCCCCTAGGGGGGCGGGCTACCTCCGGGTTTAGCGATCGGATGCGGGAGGAATTTTCTACGTTCCCTAGCCCTGACCATTTAGCGGCTTTCAACCCGTGTAACGTAGATAGAGACATCAACGCGGCGCGGCGGCGCTTGGACTATTTGCCCAGATCTCAGCTGACTGTTCCCCTTCCCGTTTCAGAGACTACTGTTACAAATCCGGAGTCGAGGGTCGGTCGGAACGATCGTTCGGGGTCCGAGTCTCGTGATATGAGGTCGGCAGGGTCCAGGGAGGATGCGGTCCGGGACACGGCTGGTGGACAGGTCGCGGCAACTGCACTCGGGGAGACGTCTGTCGGTGCTGGGAATACCGCTCCTGTCGGTGAGTCCATTTCCGTTAACACACATAAATCACACTTGTTGGCATCACCTGTCTTATCTACCAGCAGTGGGTCCTCCGGCTCGGGGGACAGGCCCAGAAAATTAATTAAGTTGTTAGAAACAGAATTGTTAGGAAAACGGAGTAAGCACACACCCCAATCAGGAGACACAGACCAACCAGCGGCTCGTAGCGAATTGGGGCAGGTAGAATCCCTGGAAATTACACACGGCATAAGGCCTAGCGTACGTGATAGAATTAGGAGGGGCAAGTACGTGGATATGTACGCGTTAACCGGGGAAGATAGGAAGGCGCTGGCGGCCGCCTGTGAGAGGTCGGGAATGGGGGAGGAGAAATACAGATCCTTCTCTAGATGGGTTAATGCCTTCTCCATTTTCGCTACAATATATGTAGAGACCCGTCCCAGCGAACAAGCGGAGGTATGGAGGTATATGCACCTTATTAGTGGGATGTACGTAAAGGACGGCCCGGTAATTTGGAGGGCATATGACGAGCTTTTCAGGAAACGGATGAGTGGGCGTGAGAGACTTCCTCTGGGATCGAAAGACATTGACACCTGGCTGGAGTTAATGAGGCCCAGCAGTCAGTCTGCAGAGGGTAGCTCTGTCAGGCGGTTTCAAGGGCCGGGGAGGACGCAGAATGTCCTCCCCCCAAAATGAAGGTGTTATGACTTCAATGCAGGGGCCTGTCAAAGAGGCTCAGCCTGCAGATTAAGACACATTTGCACGTCATGTAACGGCCATCACCCTGCCAACGAATGCGCAAAGTCCCGTGGAAGTGGGGGACGGGGAAGAGGCTCTGGCTCAGCTCTGCCGAGTCAAGGGGCCGTCGCCAATTGATTTGGTTGAGCTGGATAAGTGGCTGGGGTGGTTTGATGATAAGGTGACTGGGTCCCTTCTCCATGACGGCTTTCATTTTGGCTTTAAACTCCCGGTCCAAGGTAGCGTTTCCTCGGCAGCTCCGGTTAATCTGAAATCGGCGCTCGCTTTCCCAGAAGTATTAGACGAAAAAATAGGGAAGGAGGTTGGTTTGGGTCGCATGATTGGCCCGTTCCGACTTCCTCCTATTCCCAATCTGATTTTGTCCCCAGTAGGGGTAGTTCCCAAAAAAGCGGTAGGAAAGTTTAGATTGATCCAGCACTTGTCTCATCCTGCCGGTAAATCCGTGAATGACGCAATTGACGTTAATCTCAGTTCTGTCAGTTATCAGTCATTCGAATCGGCCCTAGCGCTGGTCCAGGAATGCGGCAGGGGCTCCTTGTTGGCCAAAGTGGATATCGAATCGGCGTTCAGATTGCTGCCCCTTCACCCTGAGTCGTATCAATTCATGGGTTTCCGGCATCGTGGTGAATACTACATCGATCGCTGCCTGCCCATGGGTTGTTCGATCTCATGCGCACTGTTCGAGAAATTTAGCGGTTTCTTGCATTGGTGCATTCAGGCCGGGACAGGGTGTCGGTGGATCGCGCATTATCTTGACGACTTCCTGGTTATCGGGCCGCCTGGTACCACGGTTTGTCGAGATACGCTTTTTTCCACGGAGGCCTTGTTTAGGGTTTTAGGCGTTCCCATCGCAGCAGACAAGACGGAGGACCCAATTACATGTCTCTCATTCCTCGGGATCGAGATTGACACGCTAGCAGGGATATGCAGGCTTCCAGCAGACAAGGTTACAAAGATGTATGAGGCTATCACAGAAGTGCTAGGGGCAAACGTTAGTACCCTGAGGTCGATACAGTCCCTGTTAGGGCGGTTCAACTTTGCCTGCCGTGTAATACCCATGGGGAGGGTTTTCTGTAGGAAGCTCCAAAGAGCCACAGCAGGTAGGAGTAGGCCACATGCAGTCATACAACTATCCAAGGTGGTTAGGGAGGATCTTCAGATATGGCTCATTTTTCTTAGGGGTTTTAATGGCAAGCGTATTTGGCCGTCACCTCCAGTAACAAACGGGGAAATTAACTTGTTCACAGACGCTGCTGGGGCATCCGGCTTTGGGGCTTATCTGGATGGACACTGGTGTGCAGATAGCTGGCCCGATGATTGGCACAGGGATGGGACCACTAGGAACTTGTTGGTTCTTGAATTATTCCCGATTGTGGTGGCAATTGAATTATGGGCACCCGTTTTGCGGGGTAGGCACATAGTTTTTTGGTGTGACAATTTGGGGGTGGTCCAGTCCATCAACAAGCAGAGTGCATCGGCCTACCAGGCAATATTGCTCTTGCGGCACCTAGTGTTGCGCTGTTTGCAGAATGACATTTCATTCAGGGCGAGGCATGTTCCGGGGGTGCAGAATAGCCTAGCAGATGCGTTGTCCCGATTCCACTGGGACAGGTTTCGCAGCCTTGCTCCTCACGCAGACCGTGTTGGTACCCCGTGTGCCCCTTGTGTTTGGCAGATCATCAAGCCGGCATAAGAGGCCTCGCGGAACAAGCGGTAGCTCCCTCCACCCTGAGATCCTATCAGGCGTCATGGAGACGGTGGTCGTTGTTCAGCAGGCAGAAAGACCAATCCGAGGCAGGTCAGAGAGATGCTATGCTAGCCTTTATGTGGGACAGATATTCCGAAGGTGATTCTAAGACCTCTATGGCATCTACCCTGGCTGGTATATCATTTATGGCCAAGCTGCAGGGTTACCCGGACGTTACCAAACAATTTTTAATTAATAAGGCCTTGAAGGGTTGGGGGAGAATCCGTCCTTCTCATAGCGATGCCCGTTTACCAATTACCCTTAACATCTTGGAGGATTTGATACGGAGAGTGGGTTTGGTTACCTCGGACGAATACGAGAAGCTTTTATTTAGTTTGGCTTTTTCCATGGCCTTTTTTGGGGCTTTTCGCATTTCGGAGCTGGTAGCTAGGTCCAGAGGGCATCAAGAGTCTGGGTTGAGAGCAGAACATGTCAGTCTGGGCGAAGGGACCTTTGCCTGCAAAATAGTTAGATCTAAGACTGATCAGAGCGGGAAGGGATCGTGGGTGCAGTTAGCTCCTCAACAGCTTCAGCATATCTGCCCGTTTAGGCTGGCGTCACAGTTTATGAGCAGGAGACCCCAGGCCAACTTGTTTCTGTGTCACAGTAATAGCATTCCTCTGACTAAATATCAATTTGCGGCCATTTTAAAGCGGACCTTACAGTCGCTTAATTTAAACAGCACCTTATACGGGACTCACTCATTTAGGATCGGGGCAGCTACATCTGCCGCTTTGGCTGGATCTTCTAACGAAGCTATAAAAGCTTTGGGCCGCTGGAAGTCCACGGCTTACCAGTCTTATGTGAGAATTGACAAAGTTATTGATTGAATGTTGTGTTGTTTAACAATTTATTGTGATTTGCAGTTTTTCTTTTCACACTTTCCTTCTCGTCTGAGCCTTCAAACCATCCCATCCCACTTCCCTTACCCATCCCATCTTCCCCTCCACTTGGTGGGCTACCCTGGGCTTTTCCGCTCGCCGCTTTAACGCGGGGGCGCGAAGGGATTTTCACCCGGGTTTCCCTGGGCGTAAGTCCTGATTAGTGGTGTGCAGCCGGGGTTTTTCCGGGTGTTGTTTACCTTCGCCTGGGTGGTCTGCTCCCTGTTTGTGTCTACCTTCCCTTACCCCCCTTCGTGTTACGTTTTTCTGTTAACAAGCACTTATCCTTCTTATACCTGTATACCACGCCTGTCTGTCTGCCCAATTCAATGATTTCATGCTAACATGGGTTCTCTGATTTCAGGTGATGGTGTTAGAACTAAGACGGTGTGGATCATCGGTCATTCGTTTGTTTTTTGGGCCGCTGGCCACCCCAGGTCAAAAAGTATCTCGGATAATTGCGGCACGGTGATTAGATGGTGGGGTAAAAGAGGTTTAGGCTGGCAGGACCTTATTCCGTGGTTGACTAGGCTCATAAAACAACAAGGCCCACCGGACGTTCTGGTTGTACATGCGGGAGGTAACGATTTAGGTAAGGGTAAATCATTAGATCTCATCGTTAAAATCAGAGAGGACCTACGTCAAATACATGAGGCGTGGCCAGACATCACTATTGGTTGGTCAGCACTCATTCCCCGTTTAGTATGGAGGACAGCCATTCCTATAAAAAAGATGACGGCTATGGTTAGGAAGCTAAATAGTGCCATCCGAAAAATAGTACGGTCCATGGGAGGCATAGTCATAGACCACCCGGGGTTAGGGGTAGAGGCACCACATCTTTTTAGACGGGACGGCGTTCACCTTAATGAAGAGGGTATGGGTTTCTTTATAGACAGGATTTACGGGGGAGTGGAGGCGTGTTTCGGTTAGTTGGTGGCGGGCTGCGGCGTCTGTAGGGCGCAGCGGGGTAGGAAGGCACTGCGTTCAGCGGCTGATTAGTGGGCGCACTGGTAGTTGGTCGTAGGTCACTGCCCCCTTTGATGTAACAGTAACTCCTTTTGGTCCTTCGGTGAGGAGGGTCCCTGTCCGGCTCGGTGAGGGAGGGCAGCGTGAGTTGTAAGGGGCAGTCACTCTGACGCCAACTCAGCGCTATGTATGTAGGGATTTGTTCCCCCGTGTTTTTTGCGGACTTACGGCAGTTTGCGCCAGTCCATTAAGTAATCGTGTGTGATCAGCTCGTGAGCTGTCCCGCAGTGCTCTTTCTCCGCCACCATAGGTTAGTTAATATAAAATCCTTATAATAAAATTCCTGCCAAGGTTTAA
>NW_027448421.1:225000-255000 GCF_038048845.1 Mixophyes fleayi
TACTAGACTGGACAATGGTAAGCAGAGCCAGTACTTATATCAACAATGGCCTTATCTGTGTGAAGTTTGTATGTTCTCCCTGTGTTTGCGTGGGTTTCCTCCGGGTGCTGTGGTTTCCTCCCACACTCCAAAAAACATACTGTTAGGTTAATTGGCTGCTATCAAAATTGACCCTAGTCTCTCCCTCTCTGTCTGTGTGTGAGTGTGTGTCTATATTAGGGAATTTAGACTGTAAGCTCCAATAGGGTAGGGACTGATGTGAATGGGTTCTCTGTACAGCGCTGCGCTATTAGTGACACTATATAAATAAATGATAATGAGGATGATGATGATATGTGTTTACTATGCCTATACACATAGCCAGCTTTCACACTTGATTGGCAGATTAATGCATCATTATTGCTAAGTTTGATAACAGTTGTCTAATACAGTGACACTGGTAGAGAAAACCACTATAGACATTCACATAAGCAGCTCTCATCATCATCATTTATGGCATAAGACTTCTTTAATTATACTAAGTTTTTGAGCAGGTCTGCATTATACTTAATTATATAAGGGAGATGTACTTTTAGTAAAAAGTAGCTCTCCAATTTCAAAAGTACATCAACGTAGTATTAATACTTAGATTTAAAGATTTTCTGGGATAAATGAAATACATTCCCAGCAGCCATCTCCCTTTGCCTCTATCTTATTGCATATTTTGTCCTAATGTGCTTTCATATTTACATGTCACCATGTTTCCATTGGCTAGTACCTTAAAGTCAGATGTCTGTCAAGCAAACTGACCAGTGACAGAATTGCTTTGTGAGGTTTACATCTTTATGACATCAAATGCTTCACATGAAAAATGCAGTTCATTGTCAAAAATCAGCTATATTAGGAGAGTGAGAATTGTGTTTTAGCATCAATTACACACTAAATATGCTGTCATTGTGTATGTTTAATGGATGTCTTTCAGTTTTAAAGATAGACAGACCGATAGATAGATAGAAAGATAGAAAGATAGATAGATAGAAAGATAGATAGATAGATAGATAGATAGACAGACAGACAGACTGATTTCAACTGGAAGCAGTGCTTACATATTGCTTAATTTTTGGTGGTTATTAAATAGTATGGGTAGGCAAGAAAAGTGCATATATCTTTTATTAGCATAAACTTACCCAAATGCGCTCTTGCATATTTAAGGCATTCAAAGTAATAATATTTCACAGCATTAATACAGTTATGTACTAGACTGGACAATGGTAAGCAGAGCCAGTACTTATATCAACAATGGCCTTATCTGTGTGAAGTTTGTATGTTCTCCCTGTGTTTGCGTGGGTTTCCTCCCACACTCCAAAAAACATACTGTTAGGTTAATTGGCTGCTATCAAAATTGACCCTAGTCTCTCCCTCTCTGTCTGTGTGTGAGTGTGTGTCTATATTAGGGAATTTAGACTGTAAGCTCCAATAGGGTAGGGACTGATGTGAATGGGTTCTCTGTACAGCGCTGCGCTATTAGTGACACTATATAAATAAATGATAATGAGGATGATGATGATATGTGTTTACTATGCCTATACACATAGCCAGCTTTCACACTTGATTGGCAGATTAATGCATCATTATTGCTAAGTTTGATAACAGTTGTCTAATACAGTGACACTGGTAGAGAAAACCACTATAGACATTCACATAAGCAGCTCTCATCATCATCATTTATGGCATAAGACTTCTTTAATTATACTAAGTTTTTGAGCAGGTCTGCATTATACTTAATTATATAAGGGAGATGTACTTTTAGTAAAAAGTAGCTCTCCAATTTCAAAAGTACATCAACGTAGTATTAATACTTAGATTTAAAGATTTTCTGGGATAAATGAAATACATTCCCAGCAGCCATCTCCCTTTGCCTCTATCTTATTGCATATTTTGTCCTAATGTGCTTTCATATTTACATGTCACCATGTTTCCATTGGCTAGTACCTTAAAGTCAGATGTCTGTCAAGCAAACTGACCAGTGACAGAATTGCTTTGTGAGGTTTACATCTTTATGACATCAAATGCTTCACATGAAAAATGCAGTTCATTGTCAAAAATCAGCTATATTAGGAGAGTGAGAATTGTGTTTTAGCATCAATTACACACTAAATATGCTGTCATTGTGTATGTTTAATGGATGTCTTTCAGTTTTAAAGATAGACAGACGGATAGATAGATAGAAAGATAGAAAGATAGATAGATAGATAGATAGACAGACAGACAGACTGATTTCAACTGGAAGCAGTGCTTACATATTGCTTAATTTTTGGTGGTTATTAAATAGTATGGGTAGGCAAGAAAAGTGCATATATCTTTTATTAGCATAAACTTACCCAAATGCGCTCTTGCATATTTAAGGCATTCAAAGTAATAATATTTCACAGCATTAATACAGTTATGTACTAGACTGGACAATGGTAAGCAGAGCCAGTACTTATATCAACAATGGCCTTATCTGTGTGAAGTTTGTATGTTCTCCCTGTGTTTGCGTGGGTTTCCTCCGGGTGCTGTGGTTTCCTCCCACACTCCAAAAAACATACTGTTAGGTTAATTGGCTGCTATCAAAATTGACCCTAGTCTCTCCCTCTCTGTCTGTGTGTGAGTGTGTGTCTATATTAGGGAATTTAGACTGTAAGCTCCAATAGGGTAGGGACTGATGTGAATGGGTTCTCTGTACAGCGCTGCGCTATTAGTGACACTATATAAATAAATGATAATGAGGATGATGATGATATGTGTTTACTATGCCTATACACATAGCCAGCTTTCACACTTGATTGGCAGATTAATGCATCATTATTGCTAAGTTTGATAACAGTTGTCTAATACAGTGACACTGGTAGAGAAAACCACTATAGACATTCACATAAGCAGCTCTCATCATCATCATTTATGGCATAAGACTTCTTTAATTATACTAAGTTTTTGAGCAGGTCTGCATTATACTTAATTATATAAGGGAGATGTACTTTTAGTAAAAAGTAGCTCTCCAATTTCAAAAGTACATCAACGTAGTATTAATACTTAGATTTAAAGATTTTCTGGGATAAATGAAATACATTCCCAGCAGCCATCTCCCTTTGCCTCTATCTTATTGCATATTTTGTCCTAATGTGCTTTCATATTTACATGTCACCATGTTTCCATTGGCTAGTACCTTAAAGTCAGATGTCTGTCAAGCAAACTGACCAGTGACAGAATTGCTTTGTGAGGTTTACATCTTTATGACATCAAATGCTTCACATGAAAAATGCAGTTCATTGTCAAAAATCAGCTATATTAGGAGAGTGAGAATTGTGTTTTAGCATCAATTACACACTAAATATGCTGTCATTGTGTATGTTTAATGGATGTCTTTCAGTTTTAAAGATAGACAGACGGATAGATAGATAGATAGAAAGATAGATAGATAGATAGATAGACAGACAGACAGACTGATTTCAACTGGAAGCAGTGCTTACATATTGCTTAATTTTTGGTGGTTATTAAATAGTATGGGTAGGCAAGAAAAGTGCATATATCTTTTATTAGCATAAACTTACCCAAATGCGCTCTTGCATATTTAAGGCATTCAAAGTAATAATATTTCACAGCATTAATACAGTTATGTACTAGACTGGACAATGGTAAGCAGAGCCAGTACTTATATCAACAATGGCCTTATCTGTGTGAAGTTTGTATGTTCTCCCTGTGTTTGCGTGGGTTTCCTCCCACACTCCAAAAAACATACTGTTAGGTTAATTGGCTGCTATCAAAATTGACCCTAGTCTCTCCCTCTCTGTCTGTGTGTGAGTGTGTGTCTATATTAGGGAATTTAGACTGTAAGCTCCAATAGGGTAGGGACTGATGTGAATGGGTTCTCTGTACAGCGCTGCGCTATTAGTGACACTATATAAATAAATGATAATGAGGATGATGATGATATGTGTTTACTATGCCTATACACATAGCCAGCTTTCACACTTGATTGGCAGATTAATGCATCATTATTGCTAAGTTTGATAACAGTTGTCTAATACAGTGACACTGGTAGAGAAAACCACTATAGACATTCACATAAGCAGCTCTCATCATCATCATTTATGGCATAAGACTTCTTTAATTATACTAAGTTTTTGAGCAGGTCTGCATTATACTTAATTATATAAGGGAGATGTACTTTTAGTAAAAAGTAGCTCTCCAATTTCAAAAGTACATCAACGTAGTATTAATACTTAGATTTAAAGATTTTCTGGGATAAATGAAATACATTCCCAGCAGCCATCTCCCTTTGCCTCTATCTTATTGCATATTTTGTCCTAATGTGCTTTCATATTTACATGTCACCATGTTTCCATTGGCTAGTACCTTAAAGTCAGATGTCTGTCAAGCAAACTGACCAGTGACAGAATTGCTTTGTGAGGTTTACATCTTTATGACATCAAATGCTTCACATGAAAAATGCAGTTCATTGTCAAAAATCAGCTATATTAGGAGAGTGAGAATTGTGTTTTAGCATCAATTACACACTAAATATGCTGTCATTGTGTATGTTTAATGGATGTCTTTCAGTTTTAAAGATAGACAGACCGATAGATAGATAGAAAGATAGAAAGATAGATAGATAGAAAGATAGATAGATAGATAGATAGACAGACAGACAGACTGATTTCAACTGGAAGCAGTGCTTACATATTGCTTAATTTTTGGTGGTTATTAAATAGTATGGGTAGGCAAGAAAAGTGCATATATCTTTTATTAGCATAAACTTACCCAAATGCGCTCTTGCATATTTAAGGCATTCAAAGTAATAATATTTCACAGCATTAATACAGTTATGTACTAGACTGGACAATGGTAAGCAGAGCCAGTACTTATATCAACAATGGCCTTATCTGTGTGAAGTTTGTATGTTCTCCCTGTGTTTGCGTGGGTTTCCTCCCACACTCCAAAAAACATACTGTTAGGTTAATTGGCTGCTATCAAAATTGACCCTAGTCTCTCCCTCTCTGTCTGTGTGTGAGTGTGTGTCTATATTAGGGAATTTAGACTGTAAGCTCCAATAGGGTAGGGACTGATGTGAATGGGTTCTCTGTACAGCGCTGCGCTATTAGTGACACTATATAAATAAATGATAATGAGGATGATGATGATATGTGTTTACTATGCCTATACACATAGCCAGCTTTCACACTTGATTGGCAGATTAATGCATCATTATTGCTAAGTTTGATAACAGTTGTCTAATACAGTGACACTGGTAGAGAAAACCACTATAGACATTCACATAAGCAGCTCTCATCATCATCATTTATGGCATAAGACTTCTTTAATTATACTAAGTTTTTGAGCAGGTCTGCATTATACTTAATTATATAAGGGAGATGTACTTTTAGTAAAAAGTAGCTCTCCAATTTCAAAAGTACATCAACGTAGTATTAATACTTAGATTTAAAGATTTTCTGGGATAAATGAAATACATTCCCAGCAGCCATCTCCCTTTGCCTCTATCTTATTGCATATTTTGTCCTAATGTGCTTTCATATTTACATGTCACCATGTTTCCATTGGCTAGTACCTTAAAGTCAGATGTCTGTCAAGCAAACTGACCAGTGACAGAATTGCTTTGTGAGGTTTACATCTTTATGACATCAAATGCTTCACATGAAAAATGCAGTTCATTGTCAAAAATCAGCTATATTAGGAGAGTGAGAATTGTGTTTTAGCATCAATTACACACTAAATATGCTGTCATTGTGTATGTTTAATGGATGTCTTTCAGTTTTAAAGATAGACAGACGGATAGATAGATAGAAAGATAGAAAGATAGATAGATAGATAGATAGACAGACAGACAGACTGATTTCAACTGGAAGCAGTGCTTACATATTGCTTAATTTTTGGTGGTTATTAAATAGTATGGGTAGGCAAGAAAAGTGCATATATCTTTTATTAGCATAAACTTACCCAAATGCGCTCTTGCATATTTAAGGCATTCAAAGTAATAATATTTCACAGCATTAATACAGTTATGTACTAGACTGGACAATGGTAAGCAGAGCCAGTACTTATATCAACAATGGCCTTATCTGTGTGAAGTTTGTATGTTCTCCCTGTGTTTGCGTGGGTTTCCTCCGGGTGCTGTGGTTTCCTCCCACACTCCAAAAAACATACTGTTAGGTTAATTGGCTGCTATCAAAATTGACCCTAGTCTCTCCCTCTCTGTCTGTGTGTGAGTGTGTGTCTATATTAGGGAATTTAGACTGTAAGCTCCAATAGGGTAGGGACTGATGTGAAAGGGTTCTCTGTACAGCGCTGCGCTATTAGTGACACTATATAAATAAATGATAATGAGGATGATGATGATATGTGTTTACTATGCCTATACACATAGCCAGCTTTCACACTTGATTGGCAGATTAATGCATCATTATTGCTAAGTTTGATAACAGTTGTCTAAT
The DNA here is from genome assembly GCF_038048845.1 of Mixophyes fleayi. NCBI lineage: Eukaryota > Metazoa > Chordata > Amphibia > Anura > Limnodynastidae > Mixophyes > Mixophyes fleayi. The sequence goes on from NW_027448421.1 coordinate 231,468, forward strand.
ACAGTGACACTGGTAGAGAAAACCACTATAGACATTCACATAAGCAGCTCTCATCATCATCATTTATGGCATAAGACTTCTTTAATTATACTAAGTTTTTGAGCAGGTCTGCATTATACTTAATTATATAAGGGAGATGTACTTTTAGTAAAAAGTAGCTCTCCAATTTCAAAAGTACATCAACGTAGTATTAATACTTAGATTTAAAGATTTTCTGGGATAAATGAAATACATTCCCAGCAGCCATCTCCCTTTGCCTCTATCTTATTGCATATTTTGTCCTAATGTGCTTTCATATTTACATGTCACCATGTTTCCATTGGCTAGTACCTTAAAGTCAGATGTCTGTCAAGCAAACTGACCAGTGACAGAATTGCTTTGTGAGGTTTACATCTTTATGACATCAAATGCTTCACATGAAAAATGCAGTTCATTGTCAAAAATCAGCTATATTAGGAGAGTGAGAATTGTGTTTTAGCATCAATTACACACTAAATATGCTGTCATTGTGTATGTTTAATGGATGTCTTTCAGTTTTAAAGATAGACAGACCGATAGATAGATAGAAAGATAGAAAGATAGATAGATAGAAAGATAGATAGATAGATAGATAGACAGACAGACAGACTGATTTCAACTGGAAGCAGTGCTTACATATTGCTTAATTTTTGGTGGTTATTAAATAGTATGGGTAGGCAAGAAAAGTGCATATATCTTTTATTAGCATAAACTTACCCAAATGCGCTCTTGCATATTTAAGGCATTCAAAGTAATAATATTTCACAGCATTAATACAGTTATGTACTAGACTGGACAATGGTAAGCAGAGCCAGTACTTATATCAACAATGGCCTTATCTGTGTGAAGTTTGTATGTTCTCCCTGTGTTTGCGTGGGTTTCCTCCCACACTCCAAAAAACATACTGTTAGGTTAATTGGCTGCTATCAAAATTGACCCTAGTCTCTCCCTCTCTGTCTGTGTGTGAGTGTGTGTCTATATTAGGGAATTTAGACTGTAAGCTCCAATAGGGTAGGGACTGATGTGAATGGGTTCTCTGTACAGCGCTGCGCTATTAGTGACACTATATAAATAAATGATAATGAGGATGATGATGATATGTGTTTACTATGCCTATACACATAGCCAGCTTTCACACTTGATTGGCAGATTAATGCATCATTATTGCTAAGTTTGATAACAGTTGTCTAATACAGTGACACTGGTAGAGAAAACCACTATAGACATTCACATAAGCAGCTCTCATCATCATCATTTATGGCATAAGACTTCTTTAATTATACTAAGTTTTTGAGCAGGTCTGCATTATACTTAATTATATAAGGGAGATGTACTTTTAGTAAAAAGTAGCTCTCCAATTTCAAAAGTACATCAACGTAGTATTAATACTTAGATTTAAAGATTTTCTGGGATAAATGAAATACATTCCCAGCAGCCATCTCCCTTTGCCTCTATCTTATTGCATATTTTGTCCTAATGTGCTTTCATATTTACATGTCACCATGTTTCCATTGGCTAGTACCTTAAAGTCAGATGTCTGTCAAGCAAACTGACCAGTGACAGAATTGCTTTGTGAGGTTTACATCTTTATGACATCAAATGCTTCACATGAAAAATGCAGTTCATTGTCAAAAATCAGCTATATTAGGAGAGTGAGAATTGTGTTTTAGCATCAATTACACACTAAATATGCTGTCATTGTGTATGTTTAATGGATGTCTTTCAGTTTTAAAGATAGACAGACCGATAGATAGATAGAAAGATAGAAAGATAGATAGATAGAAAGATAGATAGATAGATAGATAGACAGACAGACAGACTGATTTCAACTGGAAGCAGTGCTTACATATTGCTTAATTTTTGGTGGTTATTAAATAGTATGGGTAGGCAAGAAAAGTGCATATATCTTTTATTAGCATAAACTTACCCAAATGCGCTCTTGCATATTTAAGGCATTCAAAGTAATAATATTTCACAGCATTAATACAGTTATGTACTAGACTGGACAATGGTAAGCAGAGCCAGTACTTATATCAACAATGGCCTTATCTGTGTGAAGTTTGTATGTTCTCCCTGTGTTTGCGTGGGTTTCCTCCCACACTCCAAAAAACATACTGTTAGGTTAATTGGCTGCTATCAAAATTGACCCTAGTCTCTCCCTCTCTGTCTGTGTGTGAGTGTGTGTCTATATTAGGGAATTTAGACTGTAAGCTCCAATAGGGTAGGGACTGATGTGAATGGGTTCTCTGTACAGCGCTGCGCTATTAGTGACACTATATAAATAAATGATAATGAGGATGATGATGATATGTGTTTACTATGCCTATACACATAGCCAGCTTTCACACTTGATTGGCAGATTAATGCATCATTATTGCTAAGTTTGATAACAGTTGTCTAATACAGTGACACTGGTAGAGAAAACCACTATAGACATTCACATAAGCAGCTCTCATCATCATCATTTATGGCATAAGACTTCTTTAATTATACTAAGTTTTTGAGCAGGTCTGCATTATACTTAATTATATAAGGGAGATGTACTTTTAGTAAAAAGTAGCTCTCCAATTTCAAAAGTACATCAACGTAGTATTAATACTTAGATTTAAAGATTTTCTGGGATAAATGAAATACATTCCCAGCAGCCATCTCCCTTTGCCTCTATCTTATTGCATATTTTGTCCTAATGTGCTTTCATATTTACATGTCACCATGTTTCCATTGGCTAGTACCTTAAAGTCAGATGTCTGTCAAGCAAACTGACCAGTGACAGAATTGCTTTGTGAGGTTTACATCTTTATGACATCAAATGCTTCACATGAAAAATGCAGTTCATTGTCAAAAATCAGCTATATTAGGAGAGTGAGAATTGTGTTTTAGCATCAATTACACACTAAATATGCTGTCATTGTGTATGTTTAATGGATGTCTTTCAGTTTTAAAGATAGACAGACGGATAGATAGATAGAAAGATAGAAAGATAGATAGATAGATAGATAGATAGACAGACAGACAGACTGATTTCAACTGGAAGCAGTGCTTACATATTGCTTAATTTTTGGTGGTTATTAAATAGTATGGGTAGGCAAGAAAAGTGCATATATCTTTTATTAGCATAAACTTACCCAAATGCGCTCTTGCATATTTAAGGCATTCAAAGTAATAATATTTCACAGCATTAATACAGTTATGTACTAGACTGGACAATGGTAAGCAGAGCCAGTACTTATATCAACAATGGCCTTATCTGTGTGAAGTTTGTATGTTCTCCCTGTGTTTGCGTGGGTTTCCTCCGGGTGCTGTGGTTTCCTCCCACACTCCAAAAAACATACTGTTAGGTTAATTGGCTGCTATCAAAATTGACCCTAGTCTCTCCCTCTCTGTCTGTGTGTGAGTGTGTGTCTATATTAGGGAATTTAGACTGTAAGCTCCAATAGGGTAGGGACTGATGTGAAAGGGTTCTCTGTACAGCGCTGCGCTATTAGTGACACTATATAAATAAATGATAATGAGGATGATGATGATATGTGTTTACTATGCCTATACACATAGCCAGCTTTCACACTTGATTGGCAGATTAATGCATCATTATTGCTAAGTTTGATAACAGTTGTCTAATACAGTGACACTGGTAGAGAAAACCACTATAGACATTCACATAAGCAGCTCTCATCATCATCATTTATGGCATAAGACTTCTTTAATTATACTAAGTTTTTGAGCAGGTCTGCATTATACTTAATTATATAAGGGAGATGTACTTTTAGTAAAAAGTAGCTCTCCAATTTCAAAAGTACATCAACGTAGTATTAATACTTAGATTTAAAGATTTTCTGGGATAAATGAAATACATTCCCAGCAGCCATCTCCCTTTGCCTCTATCTTATTGCATATTTTGTCCTAATGTGCTTTCATATTTACATGTCACCATGTTTCCATTGGCTAGTACCTTAAAGTCAGATGTCTGTCAAGCAAACTGACCAGTGACAGAATTGCTTTGTGAGGTTTACATCTTTATGACATCAAATGCTTCACATGAAAAATGCAGTTCATTGTCAAAAATCAGCTATATTAGGAGAGTGAGAATTGTGTTTTAGCATCAATTACACACTAAATATGCTGTCATTGTGTATGTTTAATGGATGTCTTTCAGTTTTAAAGATAGACAGACCGATAGATAGATAGAAAGATAGAAAGATAGATAGATAGAAAGATAGATAGATAGATAGATAGACAGACAGACAGACTGATTTCAACTGGAAGCAGTGCTTACATATTGCTTAATTTTTGGTGGTTATTAAATAGTATGGGTAGGCAAGAAAAGTGCATATATCTTTTATTAGCATAAACTTACCCAAATGCGCTCTTGCATATTTAAGGCATTCAAAGTAATAATATTTCACAGCATTAATACAGTTATGTACTAGACTGGACAATGGTAAGCAGAGCCAGTACTTATATCAACAATGGCCTTATCTGTGTGAAGTTTGTATGTTCTCCCTGTGTTTGCGTGGGTTTCCTCCCACACTCCAAAAAACATACTGTTAGGTTAATTGGCTGCTATCAAAATTGACCCTAGTCTCTCCCTCTCTGTCTGTGTGTGAGTGTGTGTCTATATTAGGGAATTTAGACTGTAAGCTCCAATAGGGTAGGGACTGATGTGAATGGGTTCTCTGTACAGCGCTGCGCTATTAGTGACACTATATAAATAAATGATAATGAGGATGATGATGATATGTGTTTACTATGCCTATACACATAGCCAGCTTTCACACTTGATTGGCAGATTAATGCATCATTATTGCTAAGTTTGATAACAGTTGTCTAATACAGTGACACTGGTAGAGAAAACCACTATAGACATTCACATAAGCAGCTCTCATCATCATCATTTATGGCATAAGACTTCTTTAATTATACTAAGTTTTTGAGCAGGTCTGCATTATACTTAATTATATAAGGGAGATGTACTTTTAGTAAAAAGTAGCTCTCCAATTTCAAAAGTACATCAACGTAGTATTAATACTTAGATTTAAAGATTTTCTGGGATAAATGAAATACATTCCCAGCAGCCATCTCCCTTTGCCTCTATCTTATTGCATATTTTGTCCTAATGTGCTTTCATATTTACATGTCACCATGTTTCCATTGGCTAGTACCTTAAAGTCAGATGTCTGTCAAGCAAACTGACCAGTGACAGAATTGCTTTGTGAGGTTTACATCTTTATGACATCAAATGCTTCACATGAAAAATGCAGTTCATTGTCAAAAATCAGCTATATTAGGAGAGTGAGAATTGTGTTTTAGCATCATTTACACACTAAATATGCTGTCATTGTGTATGTTTAATGGATGTCTTTCAGTTTTAAAGATAGACAGACGGATAGATAGATAGAAAGATAGAAAGATAGATAGATAGAAAGATAGATAGATAGATAGACAGACAGACTGATTTCAACTGGAAGCAGTGCTTACATATTGCTTAATTTTTGGTGGTTATTAAATAGTATGGGTAGGCAAGAAAAGTGCATATATCTTTTATTAGCATAAACTTACCCAAATGCGCTCTTGCATATTTAAGGCATTCAAAGTAATAATATTTCACAGCATTAATACAGTTATGTACTAGACTGGACAATGGTAAGCAGAGCCAGTACTTATATCAACAATGGCCTTATCTGTGTGAAGTTTGTATGTTCTCCCTGTGTTTGCGTGGGTTTCCTCCGGGTGCTGTGGTTTCCTCCCACACTCCAAAAAACATACTGTTAGGTTAATTGGCTGCTATCAAAATTGACCCTAGTCTCTCCCTCTCTGTCTGTGTGTGAGTGTGTGTCTATATTAGGGAATTTAGACTGTAAGCTCCAATAGGGTAGGGACTGATGTGAATGGGTTCTCTGTACAGCGCTGCGCTATTAGTGACACTATATAAATAAATGATAATGAGGATGATGATGATATGTGTTTACTATGCCTATACACATAGCCAGCTTTCACACTTGATTGGCAGATTAATGCATCATTATTGCTAAGTTTAATAACAGTTGTCTAATACAGTGACACTGGTAGAGAAAACCACTATAGACATTCACATAAGCAGCTCTCATCATCATCATTTATGGCATAAGACTTCTTTAATTATACTAAGTTTTTGAGCAGGTCTGCATTATACTTAATTATATAAGGGAGATGTACTTTTAGTAAAAAGTAGCTCTCCAATTTCAAAAGTACATCAACGTAGTATTAATACTTAGATTTAAAGATTTTCTGGGATAAATGAAATACATTCCCAGCAGCCATCTCCCTTTGCCTCTATCTTATTGCATATTTTGTCCTAATGTGCTTTCATATTTACATGTCACCATGTTTCCATTGGCTAGTACCTTAAAGTCAGATGTCTGTCAAGCAAACTGACCAGTGACAGAATTGCTTTGTGAGGTTTACATCTTTATGACATCAAATGCTTCACATGAAAAATGCAGTTCATTGTCAAAAATCAGCTATATTAGGAGAGTGAGAATTGTGTTTTAGCATCAATTACACACTAAATATGCTGTCATTGTGTATGTTTAATGGATGTCTTTCAGTTTTAAAGATAGACAGACGGATAGATAGATAGAAAGATAGAAAGATAGATAGATAGAAAGATAGATAGATAGATAGACAGACAGACTGATTTCAACTGGAAGCAGTGCTTACATATTGCTTAATTTTTGGTGGTTATTAAATAGTATGGGTAGGCAAGAAAAGTGCATATATCTTTTATTAGCATAAACTTTGCCAAATGCGCTCTTGCATATTTAAGGCATTCAAAGTAATAATATTTCACAGCATTAATACAGTTATGTACTAGACTGGACAATGGTAAGCAGAGCCAATACTTATATCAACAATGGCCTTATCTGTGTGAAGTTTGTATGTTCTCCCTGTGTTTGCGTGGGTTTCCTCCGGGTGCTGTGGTTTCCTCCCACACTCCAAAAAACATACTGTTAGGTTAATTGGCTGCTATCAAAATTGACCCTAGTCTCTCCCTCTCTGTCTGTGTGTGAGTGTGTGTCTATATTAGGGAATTTAGACTGTAAGCTCCAATAGGGTAGGGACTGATGTGAATGGGTTCTCTGTACAGCGCTGCGCTATTAGTGACACTATATAAATAAATGATAATGAGGATGATGATGATATGTGTTTACTATGCCTATACACATAGCCAGCTTTCACACTTGATTGGCAGATTAATGCATCATTATTGCTAAGTTTGATAACAGTTGTCTAATACAGTGACACTGGTAGAGAAAACCACTATAGACATTCACATAAGCAGCTCTCATCATCATCATTTATGGCATAAGACTTCTTTAATTATACTAAGTTTTTGAGCAGGTCTGCATTATACTTAATTATATAAGGGAGATGTACTTTTAGTAAAAAGTAGCTCTCCAATTTCAAAAGTACATCAACGTAGTATTAATACTTTGACAAGTGAGGCTATTAGGACGAACGCACTTAAAGGGCGACAGGGTTTGTAACAAGCTGAATGATGACCTGGTGTGTTTTAACATGGGGTGGGGACCGACCAATGGGGGTCCATGTGGGAGGGACCTTGATAGAATATAGCAGGATGTACTTCCTGCTTTACTTCACTTGCAGCACGAGATCCAGAGGGATACCCAGCAGCGAGGAAAACGGATAAGTCCCATTTTGTGGTTTATTCTTTGTTTTATTGTATCCTTTTGCCCATTTCCATTTGCCTTTAACGTTCCCCCTCCCGTTATTATTTTAAAACCAGCCTTCTTCTTCTCCCCTTGTCTTTACCTGCCTCTCATTCGGCCTGCCCCCCCCCCCTCTTCCTTCAGCCCCTCATTTACCGTTCCCGCCGTCACCCCCTCCCTTCGTTTGCCATTAGTTTCTTTCCCTCCAGCCACCAGCATAATGCCCCGTCCCAAGAGAAATGCTCCTCGCCCGGCACGCCTCAGGTCCCCCTCTCCCACCCCCTCCCGCCGCCATCTTACAGCCTCAGCCTCAGCCTCTGCCCTCCAAACCCCAGCCCTCACTCCAGACATGCCGCTAAGCGGCGATAATGCACGGCCCCCCCTGGGATCCTCTCCCGGGCACTCCCCAGCATTTCGCGCCACTAGGCGCAGCGGCGCCCCCTCCCCTCTCCCCCCGGCCGGTTCGCGCATGCGCAGAACGCGCGCTCCATCGCGCCCGGCCGGATCCAGCAGCGCAGCCAATCTATATGACATGGCTGCAGGGGCAGCCAGCGTTTCTGTCAGGGAGCTTAGCGGGCAGCCTCAGCGGTCCCAGCAAGTAGCCGTCACCCCCCCTCCCCAGGCTAACACATTAGGTGTCCTTTCAACCAGCCCTGTTGAGGATAGGAGCCATTCCCAGTTCAGATTATGTCCCATCACCCCTCCCGTGGCAGCCCACGGCTTCAGGTCACGAGGTCATAACCCTCCAGCACCCCACCAATTGCATTTCCCTCCCAGCCCATTCCTGCCCCATAGTAGTGGTGGATCAGCATGGGGGTCACAACATGGCAGAGGTCAAGAGTTCAGCAGGTCACAAGGACATACCTCGGGTCACGGGGAATTCCAGCACCATGCGGGTGGGTGGGACACACTTCCTGCCAGGGCCTCAATGGATTTCAGTGACCGGTCCGAGGCGCCTGTATGGCCCTCTTCACGCCGGCAACGCCTGTCACCTCCAGCGTCTCGCCCATACACGTCACGAAGGGTCTCTTCCCCGGGGATCGTGGCGGGTGGGTTCACCCATAGGGGTCACGGGGTCAGGACTGATAACATTATAGTCGATTATCACCACTCCAGCGGCGGTAATTTAAGTCCAGGGCCTCTCCCCCTAGGGGGGCGGGCTACCTCCGGGTTTAGCGATCGGATGCGGGAGGAATTTTCTACGTTCCCTAGCCCTGACCATTTAGCGGCTTTCAACCCGTGTAACGTAGATAGAGACATCAACGCGGCGCGGCGGCGCTTGGACTATTTGCCCAGATCTCAGCTGACTGTTCCCCTTCCCGTTTCAGAGACTACTGTTACAAATCCGGAGTCGAGGGTCGGTCGGAACGATCGTTCGGGGTCCGAGTCTCGTGATATGAGGTCGGCAGGGTCCAGGGAGGATGCGGTCCGGGACACGGCTGGTGGACAGGTCGCGGCAACTGCACTCGGGGAGACGTCTGTCGGTGCTGGGAATACCGCTCCTGTCGGTGAGTCCATTTCCGTTAACACACATAAATCACACTTGTTGGCATCACCTGTCTTATCTACCAGCAGTGGGTCCTCCGGCTCGGGGGACAGGCCCAGAAAATTAATTAAGTTGTTAGAAACAGAATTGTTAGGAAAACGGAGTAAGCACACACCCCAATCAGGAGACACAGACCAACCAGCGGCTCGTAGCGAATTGGGGCAGGTAGAATCCCTGGAAATTACACACGGCATAAGGCCTAGCGTACGTGATAGAATTAGGAGGGGCAAGTACGTGGATATGTACGCGTTAACCGGGGAAGATAGGAAGGCGCTGGCGGCCGCCTGTGAGAGGTCGGGAATGGGGGAGGAGAAATACAGATCCTTCTCTAGATGGGTTAATGCCTTCTCCATTTTCGCTACAATATATGTAGAGACCCGTCCCAGCGAACAAGCGGAGGTATGGAGGTATATGCACCTTATTAGTGGGATGTACGTAAAGGACGGCCCGGTAATTTGGAGGGCATATGACGAGCTTTTCAGGAAACGGATGAGTGGGCGTGAGAGACTTCCTCTGGGATCGAAAGACATTGACACCTGGCTGGAGTTAATGAGGCCCAGCAGTCAGTCTGCAGAGGGTAGCTCTGTCAGGCGGTTTCAAGGGCCGGGGAGGACGCAGAATGTCCTCCCCCCAAAATGAAGGTGTTATGACTTCAATGCAGGGGCCTGTCAAAGAGGCTCAGCCTGCAGATTAAGACACATTTGCACGTCATGTAACGGCCATCACCCTGCCAACGAATGCGCAAAGTCCCGTGGAAGTGGGGGACGGGGAAGAGGCTCTGGCTCAGCTCTGCCGAGTCAAGGGGCCGTCGCCAATTGATTTGGTTGAGCTGGATAAGTGGCTGGGGTGGTTTGATGATAAGGTGACTGGGTCCCTTCTCCATGACGGCTTTCATTTTGGCTTTAAACTCCCGGTCCAAGGTAGCGTTTCCTCGGCAGCTCCGGTTAATCTGAAATCGGCGCTCGCTTTCCCAGAAGTATTAGACGAAAAAATAGGGAAGGAGGTTGGTTTGGGTCGCATGATTGGCCCGTTCCGACTTCCTCCTATTCCCAATCTGATTTTGTCCCCAGTAGGGGTAGTTCCCAAAAAAGCGGTAGGAAAGTTTAGATTGATCCAGCACTTGTCTCATCCTGCCGGTAAATCCGTGAATGACGCAATTGACGTTAATCTCAGTTCTGTCAGTTATCAGTCATTCGAATCGGCCCTAGCGCTGGTCCAGGAATGCGGCAGGGGCTCCTTGTTGGCCAAAGTGGATATCGAATCGGCGTTCAGATTGCTGCCCCTTCACCCTGAGTCGTATCAATTCATGGGTTTCCGGCATCGTGGTGAATACTACATCGATCGCTGCCTGCCCATGGGTTGTTCGATCTCATGCGCACTGTTCGAGAAATTTAGCGGTTTCTTGCATTGGTGCATTCAGGCCGGGACAGGGTGTCGGTGGATCGCGCATTATCTTGACGACTTCCTGGTTATCGGGCCGCCTGGTACCACGGTTTGTCGAGATACGCTTTTTTCCACGGAGGCCTTGTTTAGGGTTTTAGGCGTTCCCATCGCAGCAGACAAGACGGAGGACCCAATTACATGTCTCTCATTCCTCGGGATCGAGATTGACACGCTAGCAGGGATATGCAGGCTTCCAGCAGACAAGGTTACAAAGATGTATGAGGCTATCACAGAAGTGCTAGGGGCAAACGTTAGTACCCTGAGGTCGATACAGTCCCTGTTAGGGCGGTTCAACTTTGCCTGCCGTGTAATACCCATGGGGAGGGTTTTCTGTAGGAAGCTCCAAAGAGCCACAGCAGGTAGGAGTAGGCCACATGCAGTCATACAACTATCCAAGGTGGTTAGGGAGGATCTTCAGATATGGCTCATTTTTCTTAGGGGTTTTAATGGCAAGCGTATTTGGCCGTCACCTCCAGTAACAAACGGGGAAATTAACTTGTTCACAGACGCTGCTGGGGCATCCGGCTTTGGGGCTTATCTGGATGGACACTGGTGTGCAGATAGCTGGCCCGATGATTGGCACAGGGATGGGACCACTAGGAACTTGTTGGTTCTTGAATTATTCCCGATTGTGGTGGCAATTGAATTATGGGCACCCGTTTTGCGGGGTAGGCACATAGTTTTTTGGTGTGACAATTTGGGGGTGGTCCAGTCCATCAACAAGCAGAGTGCATCGGCCTACCAGGCAATATTGCTCTTGCGGCACCTAGTGTTGCGCTGTTTGCAGAATGACATTTCATTCAGGGCGAGGCATGTTCCGGGGGTGCAGAATAGCCTAGCAGATGCGTTGTCCCGATTCCACTGGGACAGGTTTCGCAGCCTTGCTCCTCACGCAGACCGTGTTGGTACCCCGTGTCCCCCTTGTGTTTGGCAGATCATCAAGCCGGCATAAGAGGCCTCGCGGAACAAGCGGTAGCTCCCTCCACCCTGAGATCCTATCAGGCGTCATGGAGACGGTGGTCGTTGTTCAGCAGGCAGAAAGACCAATCCGAGGCAGGTCAGAGAGATGCTATGCTAGCCTTTATGTGGGACAGATATTCCGAAGGTGATTCTAAGACCTCTATGGCATCTACCCTGGCTGGTATATCATTTATGGCCAAGCTGCAGGGTTACCCGGACGTTACCAAACAATTTTTAATTAATAAGGCCTTGAAGGGTTGGGGGAGAATCCGTCCTTCTCATAGCGATGCCCGTTTACCAATTACCCTTAACATCTTGGAGGATTTGATACGGAGAGTGGGTTTGGTTACCTCGGACGAATACGAGAAGCTTTTATTTAGTTTGGCTTTTTCCATGGCCTTTTTTGGGGCTTTTCGCATTTCGGAGCTGGTAGCTAGGTCCAGAGGGCATCAAGAGTCTGGGTTGAGAGCAGAACATGTCAGTCTGGGCGAAGGGACCTTTGCCTGCAAAATAGTTAGATCTAAGACTGATCAGAGCGGGAAGGGATCGTGGGTGCAGTTAGCTCCTCAACAGCTTCAGCATATCTGCCCGTTTAGGCTGGCGTCACAGTTTATGAGCAGGAGACCCCAGGCCAACTTGTTTCTGTGTCACAGTAATAGCATTCCTCTGACTAAATATCAATTTGCGGCCATTTTAAAGCGGACCTTACAGTCGCTTAATTTAAACAGCACCTTATACGGGACTCACTCATTTAGGATCGGGGCAGCTACATCTGCCGCTTTGGCTGGATCTTCTAACGAAGCTATAAAAGCTTTGGGCCGCTGGAAGTCCACGGCTTACCAGTCTTATGTGAGAATTGACAAAGTTATTGATTGAATGTTGTGTTGTTTAACAATTTATTGTGATTTGCAGTTTTTCTTTTCACACTTTCCTTCTCGTCTGAGCCTTCAAACCATCCCATCCCACTTCCCTTACCCATCCCATCTTCCCCTCCACTTGGTGGGCTACCCTGGGCTTTTCCGCTCGCCGCTTTAACGCGGGGGCGCGAAGGGATTTTCACCCGGGTTTCCCTGGGCGTAAGTCCTGATTAGTGGTGTGCAGCCGGGGTTTTTCCGGGTGTTGTTTACCTTCGCCTGGGTGGTCTGCTCCCTGTTTGTGTCTACCTTCCCTTACCCCCCTTCGTGTTACGTTTTTCTGTTAACAAGCACTTATCCTTCTTATACCTGTATACCACGCCTGTCTGTCTGCCCAATTCAATGATTTCATGCTAACATGGGTTCTCTGATTTCAGGTGATGGTGTTAGAACTAAGACGGTGTGGATCATCGGTCATTCGTTTGTTTTTTGGGCCGCTGGCCACCCCAGGTCAAAAAGTATCTCGGATAATTGCGGCACGGTGATTAGATGGTGGGGTAAAAGAGGTTTAGGCTGGCAGGACCTTATTCCGTGGTTGACTAGGCTCATAAAACAACAAGGCCCACCGGACGTTCTGGTTGTACATGCGGGAGGTAACGATTTAGGTAAGGGTAAATCATTAGATCTCATCGTTAAAATCAGAGAGGACCTACGTCAAATACATGAGGCGTGGCCAGACATCACTATTGGTTGGTCAGCACTCATTCCCCGTTTAGTATGGAGGACAGCCATTCCTATAAAAAAGATGACGGCTATGGTTAGGAAGCTAAATAGTGCCATCCGAAAAATAGTACGGTCCATGGGAGGCATAGTCATAGACCACCCGGGGTTAGGGGTAGAGGCACCACATCTTTTTAGACGGGACGGCGTTCACCTTAATGAAGAGGGTATGGGTTTCTTTATAGACAGGATTTACGGGGGAGTGGAGGCGTGTTTCGGTTAGTTGGTGGCGGGCTGCGGCGTCTGTAGGGCGCAGCGGGGTAGGAAGGCACTGCGTTCAGCGGCTGATTAGTGGGCGCACTGGTAGTTGGTCGTAGGTCACTGCCCCCTTTGATGTAACAGTAACTCCTTTTGGTCCTTCGGTGAGGAGGGTCCCTGTCCGGCTCGGTGAGGGAGGGCAGCGTGAGTTGTAAGGGGCAGTCACTCTGACGCCAACTCAGCGCTATGTATGTAGGGATTTGTTCCCCCGTGTTTTTTGCGGACTTACGGCAGTTTGCGCCAGTCCATTAAGTAATCGTGTGTGATCAGCTCGTGAGCTGTCCCGCAGTGCTCTTTCTCCGCCACCATAGGTTAGTTAATATAAAATCCTTATAATAAAATTCCTGCCAAGGTTTAATAACTTATTCAGGTCTCCGTGTCTTTATTTGCATGCTATGGTATAAAGTTAAGGTTAATGTGAAGTTTGTGGTAACATACACAGTGAGCCCTTTATGACAAGTGAGGCTATTAGGACGAACGCACTTAAAGGGCGACAGGGTTTGTAACAAGCTGAATGATGACCTGGTGTGTTTTAACATGGGGTGGGGACCGACCAATGGGGGTCCATGTGGGAGGGACCTTGATAGAATATAGCAGGATGTACTTCCTGCTTTACTTCACTTGCAGCACGAGATCCCACCCACCCTTTAAGATTTAAAGATTTTCTGGGATAAATGAAATACATTCCCAGCAGCCATCTCCCTTTGCCTCTATCTTATTGCATATTTTGTCCTAATGTGCTTTCATATTTACATGTCACCATGTTTCCATTGGCTAGTACCTTAAAGTCAGATGTCTGTCAAGCAAACTGACCAGTGACAGAATTGCTTTGTGAGGTTTACATCTTTATGACATCAAATGCTTCACATGAAAAATGCAGTTCATTGTCAAAAATCAGCTATATTAGGAGAGTGAGAATTGTGTTTTAGCATCAATTACACACTAAATATGCTGTCATTGTGTATGTTTAATGGATGTCTTTCAGTTTTAAAGATAGACAGACGGATAGATAGATAGAAAGATAGAAAGATAGATAGATAGATAGATAGATAGATAGACAGACAGACTGATTTCAACTGGAAGCAGTGCTTACATATTGCTTAATTTTTGGTGGTTATTAAATAGTATGGGTAGGCAAGAAAAGTGCATATATCTTTTATTAGCATAAACTTACCCAAATGCGCTCTTGCATATTTAAGGCATTCAAAGTAATAATATTTCACAGCATTAATACAGTTATGTACTAGACTGGACAATGGTAAGCAGAGCCAGTACTTATATCAACAATGGCCTTATCTGTGTGAAGTTTGTATGTTCTCCCTGTGTTTGCGTGGGTTTCCTCCGGGTGCTGTGGTTTCCTCCCACACTCCAAAAAACATACTGTTAGGTTAATTGGCTGCTATCAAAATTGACCCTAGTCTCTCCCTCTCTGTCTGTGTGTGAGTGTGTGTCTATATTAGGGAATTTAGACTGTAAGCTCCAATAGGGTAGGGACTGATGGGAATGGGTTCTCTGTACAGCGCTGCGCTATTAGTAACACTATATAAATAAATGATAATGAGGATGATGATGATATGTGTTTACTATGCCTATACACATAGCCAGCTTTCACACTTGATTGGCAGATTAATGCATCATTATTGCTAAGTTTGATAACAGTTGTCTAATACAGTGACACTGGTAGAGAAAACCACTATAGACATTCACATAAGCAGCTCTCATCATCATCATTTATGGCATAAGACTTCTTTAATTATACTAAGTTTTTGAGCAGGTCTGCATTATACTTAATTATATAAGGGAGATGTACTTTTAGTAAAAAGTAGCTCTCCAATTTCAAAAGTACATCAACGTAGTATTAATACTTAGATTTAAAGATTTTCTGGGATAAATGAAATACATTCCCAGCAGCCATCTCCCTTTGCCTCTATCTTATTGCATATTTTGTCCTAATGTGCTTTCATATTTACATGTCACCATGTTTCCATTGGCTAGTACCTTAAAGTCAGATGTCTGTCAAGCAAACTGACCAGTGACAGAATTGCTTTGTGAGGTTTACATCTTTATGACATCAAATGCTTCACATGAAAAATGCAGTTCATTGTCAAAAATCAGCTATATTAGGAGAGTGAGAATTGTGTTTTAGCATCAATTACACACTAAATATGCTGTCATTGTGTATGTTTAATGGATGTCTTTCAGTTTTAAAGATAGACAGACGGATAGATAGATAGAAAGATAGAAAGATAGATAGATAGAAAGATAGATAGATAGACAGACAGACAGACTGATTTCAACTGGAAGCAGTGCTTACATATTGCTTAATTTTTGGTGGTTATTAAATAGTATGGGTAGGCAAGAAAAGTGCATATATCTTTTATTAGCATAAACTTACCCAAATGCGCTCTTGCATATTTAAGGCATTCAAAGTAATAATATTTCACAGCATTAATACAGTTATGTACTAGACTGGACAATGGTAAGCAGAGCCAGTACTTATATCAACAATGGCCTTATCTGTGTGAAGTTTGTATGTTCTCCCTGTGTTTGCGTGGGTTTCCTCCGGGTGCTGTGGTTTCCTCCCACACTCCAAAAAACATACTGTTAGGTTAATTGGCTGCTATCAAAATTGACCCTAGTCTCTCCCTCTCTGTCTGTGTGTGAGTGTGTGTCTATATTAGGGAATTTAGACTGTAAGCTCCAATAGGGTAGGGACTGATGTGAATGGGTTCTCTGTACAGCGCTGCGCTATTAGTGACACTATATAAATAAATGATAATGAGGATGATGATGATATGTGTTTACTATGCCTATACACATAGCCAGCTTTCACACTTGATTGGCAGATTAATGCATCATTATTGCTAAGTTTGATAACAGTTGTCTAATACAGTGACACTGGTAGAGAAAACCACTTTAGACATTCACATAAGCAGCTCTCATCATCATCATTTATGGCATAAGACTTCTTTAATTATACTAAGTTTTTGAGCAGGTCTGCATTATACTTAATTATATAAGGGAGATGTACTTTTAGTAAAAAGTAGCTCTCCAATTTCAAAAGTACATCAACGTAGTATTAATACTTAGATTTAAAGATTTTCTGGGATAAATGAAATACATTCCCAGCAGCCATCTCCCTTTGCCTCTATCTTATTGCATATTTTGTCCTAATGTGCTTTCATATTTACATGTCACCATGTTTCCATTGGCTAGTACCTTAAAGTCAGATGTCTGTCAAGCAAACTGACCAGTGACAGAATTGCTTTGTGAGGTTTACATCTTTATGACATCAAATGCTTCACATGAAAAATGCAGTTCATTGTCAAAAATCAGCTATATTAGAAGAGTGAGAATTGTGTTTTAGCATCAATTACACACTAAATATGCTGTCATTGTGTATGTTTAATGGATGTCTTTCAGTTTTAAAGATAGACAGACCGATAGATAGATAGATAGATAGATAGAGATAGATAGATAGATAGATAGATAGATAGATAGATAGATAGATAGATAGATAGATAGACAGACAGACAGACTGATTTCAACTGGAAGCAGTGCTTACATATTGCTTAATTTTTGGTGGTTATTAAATAGTATGGGTAGGCAAGAAAAGTGCATATATCTTTTATTAGCATAAACTTACCCAAATGCGCTCTTGCATATTTAAGGCATTCAAAGTAATAATATTTCACAGCATTAATACAGTTATGTACTAGACTGGACAATGGTAAGCAGAGCCAGTACTTATATCAACAATGGCTTTATCTGTGTGAAGTTTGTATGTTCTCCCTGTGTTTGCGTGGGTTTCCTCCCACACTCCAAAAAACATACTGTTAGGTTAATTGGCTGCTATCAAAATTGACCCTAGTCTCTCCCTCTCTGTCTGTGTGTGAGTGTGTGTCTATATTAGGGAATTTAGACTGTAAGCTCCAATAGGGTAGGGACTGATGTGAATGGGTTCTCTGTACAGCGCTGCGCTATTAGTGACACTATATAAATAAATGATAATGAGGATGATGATGATATGTGTTTACTATGCCTATACACATAGCCAGCTTTCACACTTGATTGGCAGATTAATGCATCATTATTGCTAAGTTTGATAACAGTTGTCTAATACAATGACACTGGTAGAGAAAACCACTATAGACATTCACATAAGCAGCTCTCATCATCATCATTTATTGCATAAGCCTTCTTTAATTATACTAAGTTTTTGAGCAGGTCTGCATTATACTTAATTATATAAGGGAGATGTACTTTTAGTAAAAAGTAGCTCTCCAATTTCAAAAGTACATCAACGTAGTATTAATACTTTGACAAGTGAGGCTATTAGGACGAACGCACTTAAAGGGCGACAGGGTTTGTAACAAGCTGAATGATGACCTGGTGTGTTTTAACATGGGGTGGGGACCGACCAATGGGGGTCCATGTGGGAGGGACCTTGATAGAATATAGCAGGATGTACTTCCTGCTTTACTTCACTTGCAGCACGAGATCCAGAGGGATACCCAGCAGCGAGGAAAACGGATAAGTCCCATTTTGTGGTTTATTCTTTGTTTTATTGTATCCTTTTGCCCATTTCCATTTGCCTTTAACGTTCCCCCTCCCGTTATTATTTTAAAACCAGCCTTCTTCTTCTCCCCTTGTCTTTACCTGCCTCTCATTCGGCCTGCCCCCCCCCCCCTCTTCCTTCAGCCCCTCATTTACCGTTCCCGCCGTCACCCCCTCCCTTCGTTTGCCATTAGTTTCTTTCCCTCCAGCCACCAGCATAATGCCCCGTCCCAAGAGAAATGCTCCTCGCCCGGCACGCCTCAGGTCCCCCTCTCCCACCCCCTCCCGCCGCCATCTTACAGCCTCAGCCTCAGCCTCTGCCCTCCAAACCCCAGCCCTCACTCCAGACATGCCGCTAAGCGGCGATAATGCACGGCCCCCCCTGGGATCCTCTCCCGGGCACTCCCCAGCATTTCGCGCCACTAGGCGCAGCGGCGCCCCCTCCCCTCTCCCCCCGGCCGGTTCGCGCATGCGCAGAACGCGCGCTCCATCGCGCCCGGCCGGATCCAGCAGCGCAGCCAATCTATATGACATGGCTGCAGGGGCAGCCAGCGTTTCTGTCAGGGAGCTTAGCGGGCAGCCTCAGCGGTCCCAGCAAGTAGCCGTCACCCCCCCTCCCCAGGCTAACACATTAGGTGTCCTTTCAACCAGCCCTGTTGAGGATAGGAGCCATTCCCAGTTCAGATTATGTCCCATCACCCCTCCCGTGGCAGCCCACGGCTTCAGGTCACGAGGTCATAACCCTCCAGCACCCCACCAATTGCATTTCCCTCCCAGCCCATTCCTGCCCCATAGTAGTGGTGGATCAGCATGGGGGTCACAACATGGCAGAGGTCAAGAGTTCAGCAGGTCACAAGGACATACCTCGGGTCACGGGGAATACCAGCACCATGCGGGTGGGTGGGACACACTTCCTGCCAGGGCCTCAATGGATTTCAGTGACCGGTCCGAGGCGCCTGTATGGCCCTCTTCACGCCGGCAACGCCTGTCACCTCCAGCGTCTCGCCCATACACGTCACGAAGGGTCTCTTCCCCGGGGATCGTGGCGGGTGGGTTCACCCATAGGGGTCACGGGGTCAGGACTGATAACATTATAGTCGATTATCACCACTCCAGCGGCGGTAATTTAAGTCCAGGGCCTCTCCCCCTAGGGGGGCGGGCTACCTCCGGGTTTAGCGATCGGATGCGGGAGGAATTTTCTACGTTCCCTAGCCCTGACCATTTAGCGGCTTTCAACCCGTGTAACGTAGATAGAGACATCAACGCGGCGCGGCGGCGCTTGGACTATTTGCCCAGATCTCAGCTGACTGTTCCCCTTCCCGTTTCAGAGACTACTGTTACAAATCCGGAGTCGAGGGTCGGTCGGAACGATCGTTCGGGGTCCGAGTCTCGTGATATGAGGTCGGCAGGGTCCAGGGAGGATGCGGTCCGGGACACGGCTGGTGGACAGGTCGCGGCAACTGCACTCGGGGAGACGTCTGTCGGTGCTGGGAATACCGCTCCTGTCGGTGAGTCCATTTCCGTTAACACACATAAATCACACTTGTTGGCATCACCTGTCTTATCTACCAGCAGTGGGTCCTCCGGCTCGGGGGACAGGCCCAGAAAATTAATTAAGTTGTTAGAAACAGAATTGTTAGGAAAACGGAGTAAGCACACACCCCAATCAGGAGACACAGACCAACCAGCGTCTCGTAGCGAATTGGGGCAGGTAGAATCCCTGGAAATTACACACGGCATAAGGCCTAGCGTACGTGATAGAATTAGGAGGGGCAAGTACGTGGATATGTACGCGTTAACCGGGGAAGATAGGAAGGCGCTGGCGGCCGCCTGTGAGAGGTCGGGAATGGGGGAGGAGAAATACAGATCCTTCTCTAGATGGGTTAATGCCTTCTCCATTTTCGCTACAATATATGTAGAGACCCGTCCCAGCGAACAAGCGGAGGTATGGAGGTATATGCACCTTATTAGTGGGATGTACGTAAAGGACGGCCCGGTAATTTGGAGGGCATATGACGAGCTTTTCAGGAAACGGATGAGTGGGCGTGAGAGACTTCCTCTGGGATCGAAAGACATTGACACCTGGCTGGAGTTAATGAGGCCCAGCAGTCAGTCTGCAGAGGGTAGCTCTGTCAGGCGGTTTCAAGGGCCGGGGAGGACGCAGAATGTCCTCCCCCCAAAAGGAAGGTGTTATGACTTCAATGCAGGGGCCTGTCAAAGAGGCTCAGCCTGCAGATTTAGACACATTTGCACGTCATGTAACGGCCATCACCCTGCCAACGAATGCGCAAAGTCCCGTGGAAGTGGGGGACGGGGAAGAGGCTCTGGCTCAGCTCTGCCGAGTCAAGGGGCCGTCGCCAATTGATTTGGTTGAGCTGGATAAGTGGCTGGGGTGGTTTGATGATAAGGTGACTGGGTCCCTTCTCCATGACGGCTTTCATTTTGGCTTTAAACTCCCGGTCCAAGGTAGCGTTTCCTCGGCAGCTCCGGTTAATCTGAAATCGGCGCTCGCTTTCCCAGAAGTATTAGACGAAAAAATAGGGAAGGAGGTTGGTTTGGGTCGCATGATTGGCCCGTTCCGACTTCCTCCTATTCCCAATCTGATTTTGTCCCCAGTAGGGGTAGTTCCCAAAAAAGCGGTAGGAAAGTTTAGATTGATCCAGCACTTGTCTCATCCTGCCGGTAAATCCGTGAATGACGCAATTGACGTTAATCTCAGTTCTGTCAGTTATCAGTCATTCGAATCGGCCCTAGCGCTGGTCCAGGAATGCGGCAGGGGCTCCTTGTTGGCCAAAGTGGATATCGAATCGGCGTTCAGATTGCTGCCCCTTCACCCTGAGTCGTATCAATTCATGGGTTTCCGGCATCGTGGTGAATACTACATCGATCGCTGCCTGCCCATGGGTTGTTCGATCTCATGCGCACTGTTCGAGAAATTTAGCGGTTTCTTGCATTGGTGCATTCAGGCCGGGACAGGGTGTCGGTGGATCGCGCATTATCTTGACGACTTCCTGGTTATCGGGCCGCCTGGTACCACGGTTTGTCGAGATACGCTTTTTTCCACGGAGGCCTTGTTTAGGGTTTTAGGCGTTCCCATCGCAGCAGACAAGACGGAGGGCCCAATTACATGTCTCTCATTCCTCGGGATCGAGATTGACACGCTAGCAGGGATAT
Source organism: Mixophyes fleayi (assembly GCF_038048845.1). Classification (NCBI taxonomy): domain Eukaryota; kingdom Metazoa; phylum Chordata; class Amphibia; order Anura; family Limnodynastidae; genus Mixophyes; species Mixophyes fleayi. Next base: position 252,764 of record NW_027448421.1, read on the forward strand.
GCAGGCTTCCAGCAGACAAGGTTACAAAGATGTATGAGGCTATCACAGAAGTGCTAGGGGCAAACGTTAGTACCCTGAGGTCGATACAGTCCCTGTTAGGGCGGTTCAACTTTGCCTGCCGTGTAATACCCATGGGGAGGGTTTTCTGTAGGAAGCTCCAAAGAGCCACAGCAGGTAGGAGTAGGCCACATGCAGTCATACAACTATCCAAGGTGGTTAGGGAGGATCTTCAGATATGGCTCATTTTTCTTAGGGGTTTTAATGGCAAGCGTATTTGGCCGTCACCTCCAGTAACAAACGGGGAAATTAACTTGTTCACAGACGCTGCTGGGGCATCCGGCTTTGGGGCTTATCTGGATGGACACTGGTGTGCAGATAGCTGGCCCGATGATTGGCACAGGGATGGGACCACTAGGAACTTGTTGGTTCTTGAATTATTCCCGATTGTGGTGGCAATTGAATTATGGGCACCCGTTTTGCGGGGTAGGCACATAGTTTTTTGGTGTGACAATTTGGGGGTGGTCCAGTCCATCAACAAGCAGAGTGCATCGGCCTACCAGGCAATATTGCTCTTGCGGCACCTAGTGTTGCGCTGTTTGCAGAATGACATTTCATTCAGGGCGAGGCATGTTCCGGGGGTGCAGAATAGCCTAGCAGATGCGTTGTCCCGATTCCACTGGGACAGGTTTCGCAGCCTTGCTCCTCACGCAGACCGTGTTGGTACCCCGTGTCCCCCTTGTGTTTGGCAGATCATCAAGCCGGCATAAGAGGCCTCGCGGAACAAGCGGTAGCTCCCTCCACCCTGAGATCCTATCAGGCGTCATGGAGATGGTGGTCGTTGTTCAGCAGGCAGAAAGACCAATCCGAGGCAGGTCAGAGAGATGCTATGCTAGCCTTTATGTGGGACAGATATTCCGAAGGTGATTCTAAGACCTCTATGGCATCTACCCTGGCTGGTATATCATTTATGGCCAAGCTGCAGGGTTACCCGGACGTTACCAAACAATTTTTAATTAATAAGGCCTTGAAGGGTTGGGGGAGAATCCGTCCTTCTCATAGCGATGCCCGTTTACCAATTACCCTTAACATCTTGGAGGATTTGATACGGAGAGTGGGTTTGGTTACCTCGGACGAATACGAGAAGCTTTTATTTAGTTTGGCTTTTTCCATGGCCTTTTTTGGGGCTTTTCGCATTTCGGAGCTGGTAGCTAGGTCCAGAGGGCATCAAGAGTCTGGGTTGAGAGCAGAACATGTCAGTCTGGGCGAAGGGACCTTTGCCTGCAAAATAGTTAGATCTAAGACTGATCAGAGCGGGAAGGGATCGTGGGTGCAGTTAGCTCCTCAACAGCTTCAGCATATCTGCCCGTTTAGGCTGGCGTCACAGTTTATGAGCAGGAGACCCCAGGCCAACTTGTTTCTGTGTCACAGTAATAGCATTCCTCTGACTAAATATCAATTTGCGGCCATTTTAAAGCGGACCTTACAGTCGCTTAATTTAAACAGCACCTTATACGGGACTCACTCATTTAGGATCGGGGCAGCTACATCTGCCGCTTTGGCTGGATCTTCTAACGAAGCTATAAAAGCTTTGGGCCGCTGGAAGTCCACGGCTTACCAGTCTTATGTGAGAATTGACAAAGTTATTGATTGAATGTTGTGTTGTTTAACAATTTATTGTGATTTGCAGTTTTTCTTTTCACACTTTCCTTCTCGTCTGAGCCTTCAAACCATCCCATCCCACTTCCCTTACCCATCCCATCTTCCCCTCCACTTGGTGGGCTACCCTGGGCTTTTCCGCTCGCCGCTTTAACGCGGGGGCGCGAAGGGATTTTCACCCGGGTTTCCCTGGGCGTAAGTCCTGATTAGTGGTGTGCAGCCGGGGTTTTTCCGGGTGTTGTTTACCTTCGCCTGGGTGGTCTGCTCCCTGTTTGTGTCTACCTTCCCTTACCCCCCTTCGTGTTACGTTTTTCTGTTAACAAGCACTTATCCTTCTTATACCTGTATACCACGCCTGTCTGTCTGCCCAATTCAATGATTTCATGCTAACATGGGTTCTCTGATTTCAGGTGATGGTGTTAGAACTAAGACGGTGTGGATCATCGGTCATTCGTTTGTTTTTTGGGCCGCTGGCCACCCCAGGTCAAAAAGTATCTCGGATAATTGCGGCACGGTGATTAGATGGTGGGGTAAAAGAGGTTTAGGCTGGCAGGACCTTATTCCGTGGTTGACTAGGCTCA